>NW_026068201.1:508269-517324 GCF_014885135.2 Alexandromys fortis
TATATATATTTAAGTTTCGTGAACTGGGACAAGCAAACTAAGGCTAAAGGTGTTTTCTAAAGATCTGCAAAGACAGCAAGTCCTTCGGGGACGTTCATTCATTAACCGCTTTCTAAGGCTAGAAGCTGAGGGGATTAGAGCTGTAGGCTAAGTTTTATTTACCCCCTGAAGGTTTCGAGAGAACCTAGGTGTCTAGCAGAGGGAAACAAGACATTTAGAGGAGCTCAACTACCGAGGAGTTTCAAGAGAGAGGTCTGGGGCGACAAGCAGCAGCCTGAAAGGCCCCAGGGCAAAGGGTGGTTGAGACTCGGACAGGAACAGGGCGAGAGTCCGCTAGGGTGGGAAAGGTGGCTGCTGGGCGGAAGGGAAAAGCAGCAGAGAGCCAGACCTGAGATATAAAAAGTTCAGCTGCAAATAGAAGTTTGTGCTGAGGTCTGGGAAGCCCAGGCAGGGTGACAATGGTGTAGTATCTGCCATCCTGGCTGCCATCAAGGAGGTTCCATGCTAACCTTCCTAACTAAGAAATTAATGGGTCTCACTCCCCCCCCTTCAAAGACGTCCAGCCTGCAGAGTCAATTCCCCTCTCTTATTCTTCAGGAATGTGTTAATAGTCCAGAGGGGTGCAGCGTAGGGCACATGAGAGGTACTGCACTTGGGGGGATAGATCTGTCGGAATCTCCTCTGGTAGAGCAGAGTCCAACAATGCAGTGCCCTGGGTCCTGTCCATGCCAGTCCTGCTAAGACAGGCTGGCCAGAGCCCCAGATGTTTGTATGCGGACAGGGCTGACTAGACTCATATCAAGGCGAGTCCAGCGAGGGAGAGAATGGTTCTGCTGGATTAGTCCGACTGCCACCTCTGCCTCCCCTCCTACCCATGGCTCAGCTGGCAAGCTTAGCCCCCCTCAAAGGGGAGCTCAGAAGAAGTCACGCCTTTGGGCGGCCACCAGTGTCAGAGGTGTCTGCAGCAGACAATGCCAGCAGTCTGGCAGGCTGGGTGTTTTAAGTAACTGAGAAGTTGTTGGATTTGTCTGCTTTACATACACCGTGTGTTCTTTACTACAATGACTGCCCCCTCCCTCCGCTTCTAGCGCGGAAATCCCCCCCACAATATTGTGCCCACTGCTATTTTAAACCGAAGGCTGGAGAGAAAAACGCGCCCTGTGCTCTACAAGGGAAAAGAGACGCGGGGGCGGGGGGTTGGGGGCGGCAACAAAGCGGCCTTGCAGCTCTAACCCAAGGACCAGTAAGAGCTCCTGGTCCAGCCTGCCTGCAATGGGGGTGGGAGCCAAATGAGAACCGGAGGCCCAGGAGGGGGTGCGGCTGGTTGGGACCACGGGACCAAGGTTCCAAGGATAAGTGGGAAGTTCAGAAACCCAACTGTGCTCCCTTGAGGAGGAACAGACTATGGATATCTTAATCCACCCTAAAGCCAGACTCAGTCTGGCTCTGGCTAGCGCGCCAGCTTCCTCTGCAGAGGAGAGACATTAGGAGATGCACCGCAGAGGGGAGGGGCCACAGCAAGGCCTCGCGGGTGAGCAGCATCGGCCTAACAGCTGTTCTAGCAAATGTACTACAAACAAAGCTAAGGAGTTCCAGGCCTGCAAGCACATTCTTGGGGTCCTAGCTAGTGGCGTCCCTCCCGGAACCACGCAACAACACGTGTGGGCCCATCCCAGCCTCCCCTTACAACCTAGAGGTGTAGCCCAGGCTAGTCCGCCCGCCTTCCGGCCCTCCCACCCCACCCCAGGCACGATCGCCTGTACCCTAAAGACTAACGGCCTCTGGGCCCCTCACTGGACAGTACGCAAAGCAAGTTCCAAGAAAGAGCAGCGAGAGGCCAGGACTCCGACCAGCCTGGCCCTAGATGCCCTCCTCCAGGCGACCCGAGCAGAGCACGCGGGGATGCACTAGACCTCCAGTAGGATGGCTCCTAGCTGTGCTCAATGCTTACCTTGCCAGGTCCAGCTCCCAGCGCGGTTATTGTCTGCTGAACTGCTCTGCCTCTGAGCTGGAGCCTCTGCTGAGAACGCCACCACGACTGCCCCTGCCGCAGCCAACACCAAGGCTACAGCATTCTCCTGCACCGACTACCCTTCTCCAGGCTCCGGGCAGCTCCCCCATACCCTCTTTACCCTGGACTCCACAGTTACAGGGTGGGACGTCCGTGATCTGATTGGCAGGCAGGCGATCCAATCGCCACAGTGGGAAGGCATGCCCTGGCCCGCCCACTGTTTTCCTTGGTGCTTTTCTCTTTAAATGCAAATAAGCCGGGCGTGGTATTGGCAGGGGGCGGAGAGGTTGCGGAACCCCTATCCCGGGCTCCTCACTTCCGCCCCCACGCGGGGCGGGTTTCAGCGTGGCTACACACCCGACTCAAAGAGCTAGTCCCGCCCAGATGGGACTAGCCAGATTCTTGGAACTCGGTTTCGATTTTGCGAGCATTCCTATTTCCGTAGCCGGTGTTTTCGCGCTACCGCTCGCCGGTGCGGGTTGCTACCACGGAGTTTCTCCACGTTCTTTGAGACCAACTGGGAGAAGTGGGGCAAGGAAGTGGGGGAGCCATAGAGATCGTGGGGCCTGCAGAACCCTTTGGCACCGTGGCTGGCCCATTGTTATGTGTGGCAGCAGGGCCTAGTGGCAGCCCTTTCCAGAGAGGAAATCACCTGTCAGGAAAGTGACCTGCCTTCCCCTACCACGTACCTGCCTCCCCAGAGCCTCGGCTTCCTAGCTAGCCTTGGGCTCTTAGGGAAGGTAAGATAGAGGTCAACTTCCAGCAGTCACCAAAGCGCCTAGTGCTGCCCCAGAAAGGAAGCTGCTTGGCTGAGGGTGCTTGGACTGCCACCGATTGCGGCATATTTCAAATACACACCTACGTCCTTTCCAGACAGCTTTCACATTTTGTCTTACGAAGATAACTGTTTCTATAGTTTGACTCTCACTCAAATGCCATGCCTTCCAAAGTACACGGGCTGATTCTCAAGATCTCCGGACACTCTCCTTCAACTGGAGGTCTCATTCTGTGCAGATCCGTTTTCTGGAAGAAAAAAAAAATCTAAAACTAAAAGAAGTTTTGTCAGAGTGAGGAACTGTGAGGAGGCCTGTCAGACCAGCCTTGCAGGCTACCGTGTCTGGAATGTGGCAGGGAGCCAGTTGAGCTTAGGTCTCTAACTAGCCTAAAGACATTAAGTGGCCTTAGTAACTGCCACTGCCAGGTGAGCTGGAACAACAAAGAATCCAGTTGTATAACCAGCTCTGGAATGCACAGAAAGCCCAGCTTGAAAAGTCTGTCAAGGTCTAAAAGGGGAGAGGGAGTGGATTGAGGTTGCAGAGCAGGGAAGGATTAGAGAACAATGGCTGCCCCCGCCCCCACCCCGCGCCGGCCCCTCGCAGAGTTCTCTGCCGCTCTGCTGGGTCCTGTCTACCTTGTAAATATCCAGATGCCGAACTGGTAAGCTTGGACTGCCGCCACGGCCTGTGTGAAGCAGCGGAATTGACGTGGCTGTAAGAGCTGGGATCCACTTTCCTTTCTGCCTCAGACCTGCTGTGAGACCTTGGCCAATCTGCTCCTCCCTTCTGAGCAGGTCATTCCATTTCCACAAAGAGGGTATAAGCTCTGCCAGTTCAAGTCAATTCTATAACATCCCACGATGTTCCGTGACCTTCAGTGACATTCTAGACATCTTGACGAAAAATTAGCAATGTGAATCGGTCCTAGTCCTGGGTCTCAATAAATGTTGAATGGCAAACTGCTGTTAACTGACTGTATAAAGCCTTTCCCCTAGCCTGGTTTGAGTAGCTGGGTTATAACATTTCCTGGATGTCTATTATCCTGCTTTGCAAAAATCTTGGTTCTTGTTTGTTGGACTTGCTATTCTGTATTTTCTTTTTCAGCACCTCGTATCATCCTCGGCTAACCTGTGTTTCTGTCACTGGAGACCTGCTCACATTTCACCTAGACCTTTGATTTTGAGAATTAGACCAAGAGTTTTATTTGGAAAAGGTAGTTTTAAAATCCAGAGTCCTGGGAAACAAAAGGCAAGACAGTGAGAATATGGACAAACCAGCCAGGCTGTGGACTTGAAATAATCCGGGGCACCGCTGTGTTTGCTCCCACCAAAGGAGATAGTCGTGCGTGGCCTTTTCTCAGTCTCGAAACTTTCTGACATACCAGTCATCTTTGGATGTGATAGATATTAGGCTGAGACCAGAAGAAATAGAAAAAGAGAAAAGGGGGGAAAGACAGGGGGGGAAAAAGGTCTAAAGGAACCTTCAAATTGGACCCTTGTTTGTGGTCATGAACTTTCCAAGTCTTAAGAGGAAATACATGTGCAGTACTATTGTGGTATATCATTTGTGTTTTATTAAAGCTAGCCTGAAGGTCAGAGGGTAAAGCAGCCACACTAGTAGCCACACCGTACAGGCCAGGGAATGGTGGCACAGACCTTTAATCCCAGGAGTTGGAAGACAGAGGCAGACAGATGGATCTCTGTGAGTTCAAGGCTACCCTGGGCTACACAAGATCAATCCAGAAACAGATCCCGGTGGTGTTGGTTTACATCTTTAATCCCAGTGTTTGGGAGTCACACACTTTTAATCCCAGCACTGGAAAGGTAGAGCCATATGGCTGGGCGGAGAGAGGGGCTATAAATGGGAAGAGAGAGAAATGCACTGGAGTGTGGAATCTGAGGTTAGTGGAGAGCACTGCAGGATCACCTCTTTGTCTGAGCCTTGGTAGAGGTAAGAGCTCTCTAGCTGCTTGGCTGCTTTGCTTTTCGAATCCTCAGCTTGAACCCCAATATCTGTCTCTGGGATTTTATTATTCCTGCAGCACATTACAGAAGGTATACACCAAGCAAGACCATGGGAGGGGAGAGTACACTTCCTCAGTGGTGTATCACTCCTCCCCGGCAGTTGAAAAATGAAGCGTGAACATAAAAATGCCCCCTCTCAAAGGGGCCCTCTAAAGCGCCCATCTCGAATCCTGCCTGAAAGGTGAGCAGATAGATCGTTTAATCAGGCCAGGAGCTAATGGTGGGAAGCAGGATTTCTTTCTTAAGTCTTAAGTTTATCTATCTGCTACACAATATTTTCTAGCTCCAGCAAAAATCTATGTAGAGTTCGGTTGATATCCCTGAAAGGCCTGCTTCTTTATGAAGGGAAACAGAGGAGCGAATCTCGGGGGTGGGATTGGGGGCTGAGGAGTGGATGAGGGAGAAACTGTGGTCAGGATGTATCAAAGACAAAAAGAAAAAAAAAAAGAAAAACCTATGAAGACAACCGTGAGTTCTGTGGCGGCAACTCCATGAAAATTTTGACAGTCCTGCCTGATTACGGTGCCCACTGCTGTGTAGTCCATGGGTACCGCTTCTAGTGTAAACCTAGTAATCTATATTAGGAGTTTCCACAGTAATCTTAGGGGACCTGAGGATGAGATTCTGAGACGATCAGAGAGCTAACTCAGATATCTGGCAACGGTGCTTTGGAGCAATACAGATGGGATGATTTCATTTTTACCAATTGGGAAGGAACATTAGAAGAAAAAAGTTCCATGGCAGATGGCCTCGATAACAGAGTCAAGTTTGAAAAATGTAGGAAAGATTTCGATCCAAAGTAGAAATGCCAGTATTGTGAGCAGGCACACTGGGCTGAGCAAGAGCTAAAACTCTGATGGAGAAAACAAGCTTGAAATCAGACTAGAAAAGTAGTTCTGAAACAAAATGTTAAAAAAAAAAATCATGCCTAACTGGACATACTGATGGCCAGCTAGCTAATTTCCCTCTTTGCTGGGAAGAAGGAGAGTACAGTGGCCGTGCAGCAGTTGCTGTAGGCTGCAGTGCCAGTTGGTGCCGGCTAGCTTTATATCAACTTGACACAGGATGTTATCATCTGAGGGGAGGGAACCTCAATTCAGAAAAATGCCTCCATAAAATGGGCTGTAGGTAAACCTGTAGGGCACTTTCTTAATTAGTGATTGATGGGGGAGGGCTCAGCTCATTGTGGGTAGAGCCACCCCTAGGCTGGTGGTTCTAGGTTCTATAAGAAAGCAGGCTGATCAAGCCATGTGAAACAAGCCAGTAAGCAGCACCCCTGTATCTGCTCCTGCCTCCAGGTTCCTGCCCTGTTTGAGTTCTTGTCCTGATTTCCTTTGGTCTAAACAGCAATGTGGAAGTGTAAGCTGAATAAACCCTTTCCTCCCCAACTTGCTGTTGGTCATGTGTTTTATCACAGCAGTGAGTAACGCTAACAAGGGCAGAAATGGGTACCTGGATTGTACTGAAATGAAAGATCTGACCATGCTATTTGGGGAAGGATCTTGAAAGGAATTTGGAACTTTGGGCAAGAAAAGCCATTGAGTGTTCAAAGGTTGCTAAGCAGTTCTGTGGGATCTTGGAAAAGCCAAACGCTGAGAGAATTGCAGATGATAGAGGCCCGGTTTGGGAAGCTTCTGAGGAAGGCTTGAGAGTTATTCAAAGACTCCATAGGGACTGGTGCATATTTTGAATTAAGACTCTGTGATTCTGGTTACCTGGGGCTAAAGAGTCAGCCATGATTAACAAGTACCCCTGAAGTGAAACCTTTGTCTTGCTCGGTCGGTCAACTGATGCTGGTTAGCTGGTTCTGAGAAATTAGTGGTGATTAAGAAAAGACCAGCCACCACCGAGGTGAAATCTTCTGGCCATTGTTTCCTCAGAGTCAGCACAGAGAAGCTGTCTTCCACTGCTGGCCAAAGTTGCACCTTGTGCTGGCAAGCTGAACTTGGTAGTGTAAAAGTCACCCAGGTGGTACTGGTTTTGAAGACATTAAGGGGTCCATGGAGAGAAGCAGAGGTTTAGCACTGTGTAACAGGGTTAGAGTCTCTGAAGAGAACTGTGTGGTTTGAAGGAGAATGACCCCCAAAGGGAGTGGTACTATTAGGAGGTGTGACTTTGTTGGAGTAGGTGTGGCCTTGATGGAAGAAGTGTGTCACTATGGGGGTGGGTATTGAGGTCTCCTTTGTTCAAGCCGTGTCCAGTGTGGCACACAGTTAGTTGCCTCTGCTGCCAGCAGATCAAGATGGAGGATTCTCAGCTCCTTCTCCAGAATCACATCTGCCTGCACACTGCCATGTCCCACTGTGAAGATAATGGACTAAACCTCTGAAACTCTAAGGAAGTCACCAGAAATAAATGCTTTCCTTATAAGAATTGCTGCGTACATGATATCTGTGCTAGAAACCCTAAGACAAGAGCCCAGGAGAGGCTATTGGGAAAAGTCCAGTCCACCTGCCGCAAGAGACCCCAGCATTTTTGGAGAAGTGAGTACCATGGAAGGACCACCAACAAACAGCAGGCATGAAGTAGAGCCTGCTGGGGCTTGGCAGACAATCTTTGTGTACTGCAGAGGGCAGAGCCAGGGAGTTACCAAAACCCCTTCAAGGAACCAAGAAAACCATGAATGGATCCCAGACGTTGGACACTAAGTTATTTATACAGTTGGAATTTGGTTTTGTGCAGATTGTGGCTATGCCCTGGTTCATCCGTCCTGAAGAAACTTGTTAATGTGTTCTTGATTTTACAGGATCTCACAGTCAAGAAAACTTAACTTTTAAAGAGATTTTGGAATTTTACAGAGACTTTGGATTTTAAAAGAGACAGGATATTTTAAAGAGACTAGATTTTTGAGTGCTTAATGTTTAAAGACTGTTGGAAATTTAAAATCTGGAATGTTTATATTGTGTTGATGCTACTAAAGTGTGGTCTTGGGGATGAATGAGAAAGGTTATGTTTGTCAAAGCTAGCAAGGGGTCAACTGTGCTGGCTACGTTATTGTTGACACAGGCAACAATCATCTGAGAGAAGGGCGCCTCCATTAGGAAAATGTTTCCATCAGATCTGGACATCGGACTTTTTTTTTTTTTTAATTAACGATTGATGTGGGTGGTGCCATCCCTGGGTTGGTGGTCCTGGGTTCTATAAGGAAGCAGGCTGAGCAGGCCATGATGAGGAAGCCAGTAAGCAGCACCCTTCCATGGTCTCTGCATCAGCTCCTGCCTCCAGGATCCCTGCCATGCTAGAGTTCCTGTCCTGACTTCCTTCAGTGATGAATGGTATACTGTGGAAACAGACACCAAACTCACCCTTTCCTCCCTCGGTTGCTTTTGGTCAGGGTGTTTCATCATAGCAATAGTAATCCTAACTAGGACAGATGCAGCTCTAGCACTTAGATGCAGCACAGTCTGTCTGGGCAGATTAACCACCACTCCGAGTCTTAATTTCCTCTTGTACATTAATAAAGATACCACCTGTTTTGGATTTTTTTTTTCTGTTCACAGTGTTAGAAACAACTTAAAAGAGGAAGGTTTTATTTTGGCTCCCAGTTTGAAAGGGTATATATATAGTCTATCATACTGCAGAAGGCATGGCAGCAGGGGTAGCTCCTGGCTACAGTGGCGGGACTGCATGGCAGATGCGAGTTATATAGTGCTGACTGAAAAGGAGAAAGTGTGGCCAAGAAATGGAATCAGGCTAACCTGAATGCTTGTTTCAGCTACCCAATTCTCTCTGAATAGGCCCCACTTTCTAAAGGTTCTACACCTTCCAAAAACAGTGTCACAAGTTAGGGAGCAAGTGCTTAAACACTTTAGGAGACACTTCACATACAAACTATAACTTCTGCATTAAATTCAGAGACTAATGGCCACTTTTCAGCGTAAAGTGCTTTCAGTTCAATTTCGAAAGTACTCATAGTCTGAGAGTCTCAATGCCCGTCAAAGTTCTTTTGTTGAGCGGAAGGAGGGGGAATATGAGCAAGGAAGTCAGGACAGCGAGGGGTTGGTCCACCCACTGAGACAGTGTGCCTGATCTAATGGGAGCTCACCAAAGCCAGCTGGACTGTGACTGAAGGAGCATGTGATCAAACTGGACCCTCTGAATGTGGCTGACAATTGGGGCTGACTGAGAAGCCATTGATATTGGCACTGGAATTTGTCTCTACTGCATGTACTGGCTTTTCGGGATCCTAGTCTGTTTGGATGCTCACCTTCCTAAGCCTGGATGCGGGGGCGGGGGGGGGGGGG
>NW_026068201.1:517548-628816 GCF_014885135.2 Alexandromys fortis
CCCCACCCCCCACCCACTCCTCAGAGAGGGTAAGACTTCCCATGGGGAGTCAACAAAGTCTGGCATATCACTTTGAGGCAGGATCAAGGCCCTCCACCCTGTATCTAGGCTGAGCCAAGGTATCCCTCTAAAAAGAATGGGCTCCAAAAAGCCAGTTCATACACTAGGGATAAATCCTGGTCTCACTGCCAGTGGTCCCATAAACTGCTCCAGCCACACAACTGTCACCCACATTCAGAGGGCCTAGTTTGGTCCCATGCAGGTTCCCCAGCTGTCACTCTGGAGTCAGTGAGCTCCCACTATCTCAGGTCAGGTGTCTATGGGTATCCCCATCATGGTCTTGACCCCTTTGCTCATATTCTTGTTCCTCCCTCTCTTCGACTAAACTTTGGGTGCTCAGCCCAGTGCTCTGCTGTGGATATCTGCATCTGCTGCCATCAGTTGCTGGATGCAGGTCCTATGGTGACGTTTAAGGCAGTCATCAATCTGACTACAAGGCAAAGCCAGTTCAGACACTCTCTCCACAATTGCTTAGGATCTTAGCTGGGGTCATCCTTGTGGGTTCCTGGGAATTTCTCTTGTGCCACGTTTCTTGATGGCCCCAAAATGACTCCCTCAATCAAGATATCTTTCCTTGCTCTCCCTTTCTGTCCTTCCCCCATCTCAGCCATTCTATCCCCTCATATTCTCCTTCCCTCCTTCCTTTCTTGCCTCCCCCTCCCCTTCTGCCCTCCCTTCTCCCCGCCCCCATACTCCCAATTTTCTCAGATTTTGTCTATTTTCCCTTCCCAGGGGGATCTATGTGTGTCTCTCTTAGGGTTCTCCTTGCCACCTAGCTTCTCTGGGGCCATGGACTATAGGTTAGTTATTCTTTGCTTTATGTCTAATACCCACTTATGAGTGAGTACACACCATGTTTGCCTTTCTGGGTCTGAAATGCCTCACTCAGGATGTTTCTTTTCTAGTTCCATCTATTTGTCTGCAAATTTCAACATGTCATTGTTATTACCTCTGAGTAGTACTCCATTATGTAAATGTACCACATTTTCTTTATCAGTTCTTTGGTTGAGGAGCGTCTAGGTTGTTTCGAGGTTCTGGCTATTACAAACAATGCTGCTGTGAACACAGTTGAGAAAATGTCCTTATGGTATGAGTGTGCATCCTTTGGTATATGCCCAAGAGTGTTATTGCTGGGTCCTGAGGTAAATTGGTTCCAGTTTTCTGAGAAACCGCCATACTGATTTCCAAAGTGGCTGTATGAGTTTACACTCCAGCATAAGCTATCATTGCTGTTTTTTATTTTAGCTGTTCTGACTAGTATAAGATGGTTTCTCAGAGTTGTGATTTGCATTTGCCTGATGACTAAGGGTGTTGATCGATTCCTTAAGTGTCTATCAGCTTTTTGAGATTCTTCTGTTGAGAATTCTCTCTCTTTTTTTCTTTCTTTTTATTATTCCACCTCCTCCCCTTCCCCCCCTCCCCCTCCCCCTTCCTCTCCAGTCCAAAGAGCAGTCAGGGTTCCCTGCCCTGTGGAAAGTCCAAAGTCCTCCCCCCACCATCCAGGTCTAGGAAGGTGAGCATCCAAACAGACTAGGCTCCCACAAAGCCAGTACATGCAGTAGAATCAAAACCCAGTGCCATTGTCCTTGGCATCTCAGTCAGCGCTCATTGTCAGCCACATTCAGAGAGTCCGGTTTGATCACATGCTCCATCAGTTCCAGTCCAGCTGACCTTGGTGAACTCTCATTAGATCAGCCCCACCGTCTCAGTGGGTGGGCACTCTCTTTAGATCCCTATTTCTCCTGGGAAAGGGAAATATACAAGATATCCTGAGAAAATTGTGAGCGTGGGGTGGGGAAAAAAGGGAGAGGAGAGAAAGAGAGGGGAGAGGAGAACATGAGGGAATGGGATGGTTGAGATGGGGGAAAGACAGAAATGAGATCTGTATGCCATATTTTAATTGGATTATTTGGTGTTTTGGTGTCTGGTTTCTTGAGTTCTTAATATATTTTGGAGACAAGTACTCTGTCCAATGTGGGGTTGGTGAAGATCTTTTCCCATTCAATTGGCTGCTATTTTGTCTTATTGACTCGGTCCTTTGCCTTACAGAAGATTCTAAAGTCTCTTGTGAGGCTCTTAGCTATGAGATCTTGTAAAAATAAATTAATCACATAATTTTAATACACATGACAAAGAAAAAAAAAACTCCCATTTCGACAAAGAAGAACAGAGGTATATCAAGGAAATTTTGGACCATCTGGGGGCTCTAATCCCAGCTCTCAGAGAGCAGAGATGGGGGAATCTTACTGAGTTTAAGGCCTGCCAGGCTTACACAGACCCTGTCAAAAAATAAATAAATAAATGAACAAATAAATGAAGGGAGGAAAGGAAGGAAGGAAAAAAGAAAGGAAGGAAAAAATGGAAGGAAGGAAAAAATGGAAGGAAGGAAGGAAGGAAGGAAGGAAGGAAGGAAGGAAGAAAGAAAGAAAGAAAGAAAGAAAGAAAGAAACAAGAAAGAAAGAAGAAAAGAAGAGAGAAAGAAGAAATGTTGAACTAAATCAAGACAGAAACTACCAAAAACCCTGTAGTTCCATATCCGCATCCATATCCAGGGTTCATGATGACATCATCTGGGCTCCGAGTAGTTTTTTACCCTTAGCCATCTGCAGCGTATTACTGGCTCTTGTTTAGGTCAATTCCACTGAATGCCTACAGTTTTCCTTGGTAGACATTCCACATTGGTACCTCCAACATCTGGGTGTTTCTATTGCAACTTAGCCTTCACCAGCACAGCTTCATACAATAGCCTGTTTTTGATTTTTTCTATTATTTATTATTATTATTGTAGGGGTGAAGTGTGTACCCTGGCACAAATTGCAGAGGTCAGAGGATAACTTTGTGGAGTCAGTTTTCTCCTTCTACTTTTAAGTAGATTTGGGGATTAAAATTAGGTTGCTTGTGTATCAAGCCCCTTTTTTACCCACTGAGCCACCCTGCTGGCATCCATACAAAGGCCTCTAAGAAACTCCTTGCAGGGAACTTGACTCTGCCATACATTACCTGGTCTTAGCAGCATCTTTGAACCTTGGTATATCCATGATCCTGTAACTTGCATTCCTCGTGTGTGCAAAATGAGCAGTATATGTGGATAATGATGACAGTTTCTGCTTTTGGCATGAGACGTAATAGTCTACTGTCTTTTGGCCACAGACGCAGAGGCTGATGTGTGTCTTAATGGCTGCAGCTGGGGAAATAATTATCTAGAGGTGTGCCTCTTGTGTGAGTCCAAATCCAATAAAGTTGACAACGATGAATAACTCTCACACACCCTGGAGCTTTCCAGCGGGTGGGACATTAATCTCATTGTCTTACTACAGAGTTCATAGCTTTTCTTTAATTGCACTAATCGCTTTAACAGTTACTACCCCTTTGTCTCTATCTACAGCTACTTTGTTCATATTACTCTGAACTAGCTCACACCCTTTTCTATCATGCTTTCCTTGCCAACTGCACCTTTTAAAATAGAGTTTGCCTCCACTTTCTGTTCTCTATCACTGTAAATCTTGCTGTCTGGCTAAGAGCAATGAGGAGTAACCTGAACCTACACTGTACTGAAATCTTCTCTAAACAACTTCTTTCATGCCTCTTCTGTTCCTCCTGAAACTTTGTGCCAGGATGTAGCACAAGGGAATTGCAGCCCAATTTCTGATAGAGACCCCTTTCCTTTCTGAGACCTGAAGATCCTGGCCTTCGCATCCACATTTCCATCGGTATTCTGGGTTTTCACATTCTGACCAGAATTCTCATTAAGTCTGCTTATGACATTCTTGTGCTTCTGTAGTTCACACTCTTCCACATTCCTTCTAGAAACCAATTTTACGGGTCTATGAGCCACAGGGCCTAATTTATCACACCAATGATTGCCCTCCTGATGCCTCATTTCTGTGGTAGATACTTTCTTACTTACGGTGAAAGAATAACTCAAAGAAATAACTTAAAGTAGGAAATAATTTGGCTCTCAGTTTTAGCATGGTAGCGAGACCAGTTTGTGTCAGCGTGGCAAAAGGGTGTGGCAGTCACACGCTCATCCCATAATACCTACCTGAAAGCAGGGACCTCAAGGCAGAACCAGGGCCAAGTCATAAGCCTCAATTCCTGCCCCTCCAGCTACCCTTCCTCAGCTTGAAAAGGTTTTTTTTTTTTTTTTTCAACTTCCAAGCAGTGATATCAGCTTTGGACCAAATGTTCCAACACACAACTATGGGGAACATTTCACATACAATATAATAGTGCTTAAGCCAGGCGTCATGGAGCTGTAATAAGCATGAGTGACTACAGCCTGACACATACAAACCTAAATAAATGTTACCTATTGCTATTATTGTTATTAACATCAGTAACTTCGTTATTAGTGGTCTCCTTTCCATACAGTGTAGTTATTCTCAGAGTTACAAGGCTTAAACTATCTTTCAAATTCCTTTTGTGCTTTTGTGCTTACTTAGTTACAGATTCCTTTTGATTCTGCAAACCAGACTAAGCTTTCCTTGCTCACTTTTAAATCCTTAGCACCCAATTGTGTTTAAAAATAAACTTAGTGCTGAGCATATATTTGCTAAACATTGTCAAATAAGACATTTTCAGAAATAGTATCAAGCTTAGAGGCCGCTGAATTCAACAGGCTAGAAAGACAGGAAAATTATAACATATAAGCCAAAGACCAGAAATAAAAAAAAAGCCCAAGCAAGCAATATGAGACAAAAAAAATCTACAAAAATACCATTGAGTTCTTTTTGCACTGACCATCTACTGCTGGGCATGGGGCCTGCCCTTAAGCAAAGGCGTTGGGGGAGAGAAAACCGTGATCAGAATATATTGTATGAAAAATATTATTCTCAATTAAAAATTGAAAAAAAAGAAGAAAGGGCAGGAAAATTATGAGTACATAGAAAGAAAAAAAAAAAAAAAAACCTCTCACCCTGGAGTATGGTTGAAGCCTCTCAACTGCAGAGAAGAAAGAATTCGAGCACAATCGACATTTGCCGTGCCGGTGGGCATCCTGCTTAGTTTTTACTGTCAACCAGACACAAACCAGGGTCACTTGGGAGAGGAAACCACAATTTAGGGATTGCCCAAATCATGGCCCTGTCAGTGAGGGACTGGTTGACTGATGTGGGAAGGCCCAGCCAACTTGCCCAAGACAGGAGGTCCTCGGCCAAATACTAAAGCTAGTTCAGCATGAGCTAAGGAGTAGACAAGAAAACAACATTCCCCCACAGCTTCTGCTTCAGTTCCTGCTTGAATTCTTGTTCTGACTTCCCTCAGTGATAGACTGTGTCCTGGGCATTTTAAAATGAAATAAACCCTGCCCTCCCCGTGTTGATTTTGGCCATGGTGATTAACACAGCAACAGTCTCTACCTTATATATAGTATTCTTTTCATGTGTAGATATTTTCTGTCCAAGTAACAATAAACCAGAATTAATGCCTGAATATATGTCTTTGAATAGAGCCCCCTCCTTTACCGGAGAACCTCAAACAACACTATTTCCAGTAAATGTATCTCACTTTCTTTGTGGGATACACATTTCCCTTCTCACCTGTAATCTTGTTATGTGATCCTCTAAAACTTGAGTGATAAGGTTAGAAACTTTAAATCCCACATATGCCTATTTTAGAAACACTGAGCTAAGACTCCCCTGATGGGCCCACACACCTACGGTTGGGTCTGTCTTGCTTTCTTCTGAGTGCCTCCTTTTCTCCTAATCACAAGACTTGAGCTTCTATTGCTGTTTCTTTAATAAAATTTCAGTTTTATTATATAGTAGCTAGACCCGAAATGCTTTGCATGGTTGAAGGCACAAATCAAGTACTGGTGTTAGTCGAGGCCCCCTGAAGTGGGGAAACTATTCAGCTTGCTGAATTTACAGGAGGGAGCTGTGGGTCCTTTCACCTGTGTTGGAAACCACTGACATCTGAAAACTGTGATGATTTCACTCCCTGAATACTTCCTCTCTGCCAGGTTCCGTGTCACTGGAGTAGCCTCGTCATCATCCAGCGTGGGAAACGGAACACAACTGCTCTCCTTACAGGCAGTCATTCTAGTAAAGGAGGACCCATATTTTACCCTTCCCAGTTTGGGCAAGGAACTGCCAGATGTTGCTGCCATGCAGGGACTATAGGTACAGATTAAGAAAATATAGTGCTTGTGTCTGGAGCATTCTGAGCTTGATGTGTCAGAATGTGTTCCTGTAAGAGGCTGGGAATGTAGCTGAATGCTCGAGAATTTTTATCAGCCCGTGCAAGCTTCTAATTCCCATCTCAAGCACTGCAAACAAACAAAGTTAAGGTCGTAAATTTGAACCAGGTGTGGTGATGCACACTTATAAATCCAGCACTCAGGAGAGAGAAAGTAAGACAGGAAGATCATAGGTTAGAAGCCTGCCTTAGCTACAAAAGCAACCCCATGCTATAAAACAGAAGAGAGAGGGAGAGGAAGAGAGAAAGAAAGAGAGGAAAAGAGAGACAGCATAGAACTTGTTGTTCCCTTTGTTTGTAGTGTTTGACATCTGATAACGGGCAAGTTTTGTGTCCTCCTTCCTTCAGGCATGCGATCAAATGTCACAATGCAACGATTAACAGTGAGATCTTACCTGGACTCCTGATACATAAGAATTCCCTGTTCCATTGCCTTCACCTTCCAGTACCTTAGTTAGCTTTTCCCCCATCCCTAGCAATATTACTGCCTAACATATAATGTATGTATGTTATTTATCTATTTTTATTGCCATTTTTCATTGCCTTCCATCATGATAAGCAAAGCACTAACATACTAGACAAACTACTTCTGTAAAATGTACAGTTACGCCAGATAGTAATGACTATAACGGAGAAAAGAGAATAGAAACAGGTGCAGAGAGTACTAGCTCTATTAATGACCCAGGTGAGAGGCAGTGATGTGGCGAGAAGCTTTGGATTCTGCATGTATTCTGAAAGCAGAAATAACTGAACACTGCGATGACACCTTGGATGAAGTTTGTGAGAGAAAAATCCTACAAGACTCTGAGATAAACGCAGAAAATATGCCCTGGGGTATGAACCTAGAAATTCGCGGGTGATGTTTGCAATACTGGCTAGAAGCAGAAGTGGGATGTACATCAACCAGGATGGATCATAAATATGGTTTCCTTGTTACAGAAGTTTGGCTACAAAGAGTAGTGACTGGAGAGGGCCCTAGGGAGCATGTAGGTTTTCACGTATTAGAAGGGTGTGCTTGTTTGTACACTGAGGAAAAGAGATCAGTTAAGTAAACGACAAAGAATCTGGCTCAGTGGGTAATCATGCTTGCCTCTAAGCCTGACTACCCGAATTCCATTTCCAAAAGCCACTTAAAGGTGGAAGGAGATATGACTCCACAAAGTTATCCTCTGATTTCCACATATGTGCTACGGCATACACTTAACAAACAAATCAAATTTATGTATTTAAAATTAAAAAGAAAAATAAAAGATAATCTGGTGTGGGGTGGCAGCTGGTGATAGGTGTAATCTAGAGTACCTACAGGTGAGTTAGTCTTGGTTGGGGCAGACTAAGACAAGAAGAATACGAGGATTCAGTAGTGTATTGACAAGAAAGGTAAAGATGTCATACCTACCTGCTGTGGAAAGTAGGAGACACTAAAGTTCCAATCTGATGGTGAGAAGGAAAGCAGTATGTGGGGGAAAGTTCAAGAAAGCTTGCTAATACTGCACAGAGTCAGCTGCAGCTGGTTTAGAAAATGGCTAGTTGCTAAAGGCCCAGGTAGGATGTTATCTAGGCAGGGATATTCATCCCCTTCTGTAGGTTTGTGAGTGACTACTGGGTTTTTTTTTTTTTTCTTAACAACAGTGGATCTCAATTTTTTTAATGTATAAAATGGCCATGAGTGTGGTAAGGCTATTAAATCAAATGAGTTAATCTACATAAAATGAATATTTGAGCACATTCTCCAGCATATAAGAAGTATTTGACTGAAAATAACTGCTTGGGTTTCTTTTGGAAGATATACTTAACAAAATCTTAATTTTATACACAAATGAGGAACAATGTGATATTTTCATTAAATGTAGCATGATAACATCGAGCTGATTAACATACCCATCATCTTTATTTACCTATAATTTCATGGTTTGATATTTAAATTTTACTTTTAGTCATTTTGAATAATATGCTGCATAATTATTGACTATAGTACCTGTGTACAACAGATCTCAAAGTCTCCTGAAGATTAGATTCTTTTGATCAGTAATTTGCCATTTCATTTCTCTGCATGCCCTCAGCCCCTGGGAACAATCAGTACTCTTTATGTTAAGGGAAATAAGTCAGACATTGAAAAAGAAGTACTCAATGAACTAGCTCATTTGTGGATTATAAAAATAAGTTAATACTTCAAGAAGTTACAAGCAGAATGGTGATATCAGTTATAAAATGGCCAAAAACTTCCGGCTTGTTAATTCACATTAGAGTGACTGCAGATAGTATCACTGCACTGTATAGACATTTCAAAAAGCTAGAAAAACACTAAATTTTTACCACAAATTATAAATATTTAAGGAAATAATATTAGTAACCTGACTTAAACATTAGACCATGTATAAAATGTATTGGAATATCATGTAGTACTTTATATACATGTACATTTTAATGCTTTACATGTAGATCAAAATAAACTTAAGGTTGAAAATGTAACCAAAGAGAAATGAATGGACAGGAAAGAAGGCAAGGGTGGGGGCAAAAGGAAAGAAACTTAGGGTTACATGATTTCTGAAATACAATAGCTAGCCCAGAATAGGGAGATTCTGGGGAGCCAACCCATAAATTTCTAGGAATATAATTTCCAGGAAAGTAGGCAATTCTGATTAGAAAGAATGACTCATTTTTAAGTGAAGGCAAGGATGCTAAAACAGAGTAAGTGGTAGTTCTGAAGCAGTTTATCTACGAGCCAGAGCACTGGAAGGGGGTCATTCTATTAGACACTACTCTTTCCCTATCATGCACTGCTTTTATACTGAATAAAGGAGGTCTACTCATTGGACAGGTGAACAAGGAACGAGAAAGAAGCCTAGAAGCTGGAAGCTGTACTTTGTTATATATATATATATATTTTTACTCCAAAAGAGGGACGGATCTAGAGCTCACCTGAAGTTTAAAGTACCTTCGACTCGGCCTGCCTGAACATTGGCGGCAGCTGAAAGTTTAGGAAATGGGGGTACTAGAATCTCACTGAGGTCAGTAACAACAAGAAACAAAGGGCCAAGGGAAGATTGAATTTCATAATGCTGCCTCTACTTACTAGTCACACCTCATAGGGAAAAGAGTCTTGGAAGAGTTATTGGCATTTGAGATGATCTATCCCAACCCTTGCCTATTGTCTAGAAGGGAATAGTGAGGTCTGGGGAGAGAAAAGGACCAAGGCACTGTTTCTCAAACCCAGGCAACTAGAAAAAGAACACCTATGAGTAGTCTGGAGATTTGGTTTACCCAAAACATAGACTCTTAATTTTGACAGTATCTTTGTAACCTCATGTAGAAAATGGGGTTGTTTCAGCCCCTCCTCATTTTTGGGGTATTTGGTATATACCAATAATAGTCTCAATTGCAAGTCTTTTGAAATGTCCAGTGTCCATGTGTTTTTTACAGGTCAACCAGAGACTCTATGTCTTGCATATCATAGAAGATTATGCCCTATTCAAATGGGTGTACATTTCTAGCCCCTAGCTCAGATAGAGATAATGATATCGACTTTGAGAATAGTCAGCATGTGCTAGAGTAGAGACTAGAAAAACTGCTTGGAGTCCAAGCCTACTTCCACATACTTGGATTTTTCAAAGCCTTTATACCAGGTCAGCGAACTCTTACCAAGAGTCTTGTTGAGAAGGTGCCACAATGGGCCAGTTTCTTTTCTCTTCATCCTGTGCTTTTGAGGACCAGACTTCTGGCCATTCTTCCCTATGGAAGAACAAACCCTTTCCACAGGGGCCCTCCCCCATTCCCACACAAACAGCAGACACCATTCCTTTGCTGGGGACTTTATTATGGAGGGTAATACATCAGTGAAGTCATGAGGTGTATTATATTCAAGCTACCTGGTTTACCAGGTGTCTTTTGGAGGTATCCTGGGTTCCTTGGAAGGTTGAGAACTTGTCACTGGTGTTTGAGGTAGCTAATCAATACAGCGGGAATATCCAGCTGGTCGATGGCTTGTGGCTGTTTGGCCTTGATTAGGGCTCTGCAGATAACTAAACGGGCCTGAGACAGGAGTGACCGCGGAGTGGCTACGGCAATGAGAAACAGATTATGAGCATCAATTCTCAGAGTACTTTTCCTTTCCAAGCCTAAATCTACTCTGCCATGGCTACTACAGCCCGAATGCCCTCTCCCTTCTAAGAATTGTCCCAACCATCCCCCAATGCACAGTAACAATGGAGAAACACTAGTGTTCTAGAGAAGAGACACTCAGGGCATCAAAACAGCCAGTCATGGGCAGATCTAAGAGCAGAAATTCTATATAAATGCTTTCTATATGCCTCAGCTTAGTGACCCTTCTACTCATGTGGAATCTTTAACCTTTTCTCCACAGGACCCCGGAGAACGAAGATGGAGCTGTTGCAAGTTCAACCCAGAGGGAAGGACTTAGATAATGATTTGGAACCCTGAAACCTACAACAAAGAAGGCTATGGGGTATACAAGATCACCACTCACCTCGGGCTTGCAGCAGCAATTTGATGCCTTTATCATTTTGTGAAGTCTGGTCCAAGGGGAGAGATGGAAGGTAGATGTTAGCTCCGAAATCTATTAAAAGCTGGATGTACTCTGGATCACAATTATGATGAAGGCATATTTCAAGAAGTGTGCGAGGCTGTGGAACACGACCTAAGAGACTCTGGTCAGTGCAGTTGTAATCAGGATCTGCCCCATAGAGCAAAAGCAGGCGGAAACAGTCAAGATGCCCATAGACTGCAGCCAAATAGAGGGGACCAGAACATGAAGCTATGTTTGAGGCCCACACTGGTAATTTAGCTTTGACATTGGCCTCTGCACCATGCCCTAGGAGCTCCTGTAAGATGGCAACAGCACCATCACGTGAGGCGGTGAGAACAGGAGAGCAATTGTTGTAGATGCTACCACTAGGACAGGCGCCAGCTTCTAGAAGCACGCGCACACATTCCAGATGACCATGACTAACAGCGGTGAAAAGTGGTGTTTGTGCTTTGACATCCAAGCTATCTACATCAGCACCATGTTCCAGGAGGACCTTCACACAGTTCAAGTGGCCATAAGAAGCTGCCAAGCGCAAGGGTGTTCCAGGTATTCCCCAGCCACTCCTGCTATTGATGAAGCGTTTATAGCGCTCCTGCTGTAGAAGGTGGTCCAGGGTATAGGAGTCATTGTCATACACAGCTTGATTGAGAGCTTGTTTCTCTCCCGTGTCAGTGTCTTCCTCCTCCTTTTCAGGCTGCAGAAGAGAGAAGATCTTGGCGATGTCCATGAGACTCATTCTGGTTTATTGGAATAGGACTGTTCTCATTGTGGGTAAGCCACAAATCTAGATCTATGGGTAACAAAACAAAAACAAAAAAACATCCCTATCAAAAATCGGGAATGCCAGACTCTGTGTTTACTCTCTGACCTTCGCCATAAGGATACTCATCCATGGGTGTTTTGTTTCTCAGTTTCAATTTTAGGACTCAAGATGGCTGTCAAAATAGCCAGATCATTTCACAACTTGGTGATTTCACATACACTCTTCTACCTGCCCTTGAAACTCCTGGAAATTTTCCCTGAGTTTTTGGAGATTTCAAGAAGGTCATAATTAGAACTCATCTCCAAACAGACACATTTGTACTCGTCTGTGTGCCATTAGTGAATAAAGTGAAGACAAGGGCCCTCCATCCATCTGGTAGTTCCCTATTGCTGATAGGCCATACCTCGCAGCTAGAGACGTGGGAGCTGTATCTTCCTCAGTTGAGAATGTGACATTAATGAGTTAGCTTAGATGTGGCAGTGAGCAGCTCAATAGAGTAAGAATTCATGGCATCAAACTCTTGTCCATGGGTACTCCAATCACGGTCTCAGGGGGTAAGCTCTCAACTCCACCTGTTGGCATTTTAATTGAGTTTCAACTTCCCCACATCCCCTCACCCATGACCACATCAATATCCCTCTCCTGAGCTTTCTGTATTCTCCTCTCAGACTAAGACCCCATGGATCTCAGGAAGAAAGGTACCTAAGAAATAGATGCTAAGGGTATTGGCTGTTTAAATGAAGAGGCGGCGTCACAAAGAAAATAATCAAAATGAAGGCAGTAGATGACAGAAACAGCAGATTTACAGAGCAAGTTCTCTATGGTGATGAATAGCTTCTCCCTCAGGACTACTCCAAACCTTTGATCGCTGACAGTTAGAACCTTCTGCGCTGCCATCTTTTGACTGAAGTCTTCTCCCATTTTCTGTCCAATGCAGTCTAGGGCTTTGACTCAAACCTCAACTTTTTTCCCCTCAATAATCTTTAGGCCTCAAAAAAATCACCTGTGGATTACTTATAGACTTAGCTTAAAACCTGACTGCGCCAGTCCCTCCTTAGGTTCTCTAAGTGATATTCTCTCCCTTTAGTTGTAATGGCGTCAGGGTGAGCTGTAGGGTTTGCAGAGCTCAGGTCTCTCTGCTTTCCCATATTCTTCAGCCTAGGTCTCAGGGCCTCAAAGCTCCATGATTCACTATCTAGTCCACCCCTTTGTTTGATAGCAGCTTCAGGTAAATAAATATCTTTTTTAAAGGATATTATGAGGTATGTGAGTGGGGTCACTCTATCCTCACCTGCCAGCTTCAGCTTTGCGTATGGTCTTACTATTTATTCATTCTTAGGGTGCAATGTAAGTAGAATTTGAGGAATCAGACAGACTTAGGTTTATGTCTCAGCTCTCCAAGATCCTAACAAGGTACCTTGGGCAAGCCTCTTTTCTGTGATTTAATTTCTTTATCTACAAGACAGAAATAGTAGTTCATGCTTTGTGGGGCTTCTAGGGTAAAGATAACTACCTCTACACAAAAGCTTCCTAGATGAGCTATTTTACACTTTCAACCTCTTTACACTAGCTCCTCTCCCTCAACTAAACTGGGAAATGAAACCCCTTTCTCAATCACTCTTCTCTACCAAACAGATACATACTATTTACACACATGCCTATCTATTTCTCTACTCTATGCGGTGTGACTCCATCCACCCTTAATCTAAGACAACTTTCAAAAGTATAATCGTCGTGACTGAACCTATTGGCTGTTTGGAAAACCTTTTTCTCTTTTTTCTCTTCTTTTCTTTCTTGTTTCTTGTGGTATTGGGGTTGAACCCAGGGCTTCATGTATGCTAGTCAAGCACTTTACCACCCTCTGCTCACTTTGTAAACTTTCTGAAGTATCTGTCCTTACTGAATGTTCCATTTCACAAACCCCTATCGACTTTTTAAGGAGCATAATCCCTGATTTTTCTCCTCACAGTTTTTCACTGGAATATTTATACTTCCCTGGTTTTTCTTCCATCCTCTTCATCGCAGTACCAGAGCTTAGCTTTAACCCTCACCTTTATGCTAGGGATTCCTAGGTTATTACACCGTTGTCCCACCCTTGGGTCTCTTTTTAGTTCCTGGCATATATTCACTTTCAAGTCAGCAGCATCATGCTGGGACCATTACTATCATGAGACTTAATCTAGATACCAGTTCATTATCACCTGTCAAACTAAATCCCCAAGACATATCTTAGTTCCTTACCTCTTACCACTTCCATTCAATCCCATCAAGTCTGGTGGATTTTTTTTAACCTAGAGACTTTTCCAGACCATCAGAATTTCATACCCATTCTAATATTTTATCTAGGCTTCTGTTGTCTTTTTGCTTCAACAAGTACAATAATCTCCTAACTATAGTTTCCCTTTTCAATATCTTTCCTGTATTGTGATTGAAATGATAATATAAAAATACAAGTGTGATCTATTCTAAATCAGTTACTAAGTTCTCTTTTCTTTGCTTTATTTTCTTATTTTCAGTAATGGGGATTGATTACAGAGCTTTACACATGCTCTTGCTCTGTCTCTGAGCTACATCCCCAGCATTCTTTTTATGTTTTCATTTTGAGGCGGGGTTGGCATTAAACTTGCAATCCTCATGCCTCAGCCTCTTTAGTGGCTGCGCCTCCAGTCCCAAACAATGCTTTTGATTTCGTTCAAGTTACACATGAAATGCTTTATATGTCATATACCTTTGTTAACCTCTCTAGCCTCATTTCACCTTTTTCTAATTATACTCTGAAATACAGTGATAAGGGATAAAAATGATACCTCTCCATGTATATCTTCATTCTTTTCTGCCACTACATGTCTTTGGAGTTAATTCCTCTATAATTTATGTTTACATCCTAATGCACTGTAAGTTCTATAGGGATCTATCTATTTTGTCCCCATTGCAGATGAAGAGGCCATGTGGGGTAGGGGCAAAACATAGGTCTAGAGTTGATTTTCAATCATGCAACTGTGTGGCCTAGGGCATTCTTAATTTCTCAATATGGACTTCCTTATCACTACAAAGAAGATAATGATAGTAATTGGAATAATTGCTTGAAATGTACTTGAGCATGGTTCTCCATAGCTAATTAGATCAAGTTCCACTTTTATTATTTTAATGACATATAGGTCAGATGGAATTGGAAGATGGCAGAATAGGGACAAACAGCACTCTCCCAAGTCTTTAGGAATAAGAAAGAAAACATCTGATTCTTGACTTAAAAAAGAGTCAAGAATCATGGAAATGCAAGAAAGGACTATAGTAAAGAGTGTGAACTCAGCAATTAGAAAAATATAGAAATGTTGAATGTCAGAGGCATAAAAGAAATAAAACATTTATCAGTAGTTTCTAAAAACACTTGAAACAAAGTCTGACATTCCTTTGTGATAAATACCCTGAAGAAACCAGGGAAAAAAGAATATAACTCAACAAAATAAAGAATATAAAGAATATATGGCAAACCTATAGCCAATGGTATACTAAATAGGGAAAATTTCAAAGAATTTCCATTAAAAAAAGATAAAGGATTGATTTACTTTTCTATTTTTAATAAATGTAGTCCTTGAAGTCTAAGCTTGAGCATTAAACCCTCACCTGGGCAGCACAGTAGAGCTGACGTTATTGATGGGGATGGAGGTGGGGCATGGGTGAACCTGTAAACATAAGGTAAACATGAGAGATCTGGCCCCAGCCCTCTTCTGCCATATGGTGATGTGGGTGGAGGAGAGATGGTCCTCCATGCTGCCCCTCACTGCCTGTGGCAGATGGGAGAGCTGGCCCTGAGGTATAAGAGCAAGAGAGCTGTCCCTGTCCCTTACCAGCTGCAGCACTCAGCAGAGTGGCCCCTGCACCTCACCTGGGCAACACAGTAGAGCTGGTCCTGATGGTGGAGGTGTGGGAGAGCCAACCCTCAGGGTATGAAAGCAGGAGAACTGGCCCCGCCCCTTGCTCATCCCTGCAAGGGATGATCTAGCTGGAGCAGTACTGAAGAGCTCAGCCTGGTGCTAGCTGTTGGTCATGACGGGAGACTGACCAAACTCTGCAACTACCCAGGCCTAAAATCAGGGTTACATGTTGGCCCGCACCAACATCCACCCCATCTATGATCTGCTGGATCACGAGAGGGGGCCAGTCCTGCAGACCCAAAGCTGCAGGATCTCCACAACACAGCAACAAAAGGATATCCAAGACGAGTCCCAGTGAGGATCAAGCATCAATAGTGTGAAAGAACCCAGAGGACTGGAAGCAGACCAGTGACTGCAATGAACACGTGCACCTAAAGGTATACGGATAAAAGGGTCTTCTGCGTGACTCACTGGGTCACTCTATAGCTTCCATAACAAGATTTTTTTTCTTTTTCCCTTAAATTTTATTTTATTTTATTGGGGGGGGGGGAGTTGTGTCAAAGACACAAAGAATAGATTGTGGCTGACAATGGGGGCTGACTGAGAAGCCATTGATAAAGGCACTGAGACTTGTTTTTACGGCATGTTCTTACTTTTTGGGACCCTATTCTATATGGATGCACAGCTCCCTAGGCCTGGATGTAGGGGGGAGGGCCTTGGACTTCCCACGGGGCAGGGTTCCCTGCCTTCTTTCAAGCAGGGAGGGAGAGGGAGGAGGAGGTGTGGGGGAGTGGGAGGGGATTGGGAGGAGGGAAGGAAGTGTAAATATTTGAATGGAAAAATAAAATAAATAAATATTAAAAAAGAATAAATAAAAAGAATTTTTAAAAAAACAGGAAAAAATAAATGTGATCCTTGATGTTTTAATAAGACAAAGAAATAAAAGGAACACAAATAAAAAAGGGGGTCAGAAATCAACTTACCTGTACAGGCAGAAGTCAGCTTACCCATACTGCATATTTTCGGACCATATGATGCTATACACAAGAAGCCCTCAAGGCTTTAACAAAAAAATGAAACCCTCTCAAAATTGATAAACATGTTAAGTGTAATAGCAAGATAAAATATTGACATATAAAACTCAAGAACTTTCCTATATACTGATAATGAACATGCTGAGTACGAAACCATGAAACTATCCCATTCACAATGGCTTCAATGGTATGGTGGTTTGAAAGAAAATGGCCCCCAAAGGGAGTGGCACTATTGAAAGATGTGGTTTGTTGGAATAGGCATGGTCTTGCTGGATGAAGTGTATCACTGTGAAGGTGGGGTTTGAGGTCTCATATATGCTAAAGCCATGCCCGGTGCCATAGTCCACTTCCTGTTGCCTGTGAGTCAAGATGTAGGACTCTTAGATGCTTCTCCAGCACCATGTCTGCCTATAGGCTACCATGTTACACTACAGTGACAATTGACTGAACCTCTGACACTATAAGCCACCCCAATTAAATATTTTCCTTTCTAAGAGTTGCTGTGGTCATGTTATCTCTTCACAGCAATAGAAACCCTAACTAAGTCAGTGATATATCTTAGAAAAAAACTTTTGATAGAAAAGTCATTTTTAGTGAAAATTTACATAACTGAACAAAGAAACTGACAAAGACAGTAGAAAACAGAAATACCTCAAATCATCAGGGATTGGAGGAACTAATACTGTGAAAATGGCCTTATTACCAAAAACAATCTGCTGATTTAATTAGATTCAAATCAAAGTTCTAACAACATTCTTCACAGAAACAAAGAATATCGTCCTAAAATTCATACTGAAGCACAATAGACCCCAAACAGCTGAAGTCATCCTGGGGTTAAACTAGCTATACTACAGTATCAAAGGATTATTTCGAATTATACCACAGAGCCACAGGAGCAATTGCTGCAAGGTACTAGCACTAAACCAGACACATACACCAACAGAATAAAAGGCCTAGAAAAAAGTCCATATAGCTACAGCCATCTGATTCTTAACAAGGCTATTATAAAAACCTAAACCACAGAAAATAAAACCTGTTAAATATTTGGTGATGGTAAAAAAAAAATATTTGGTGATGGTAAAACTAGATATTCACATGTAGCAGAATGAAGCTAGATCTGTATTATTCCGCTTGTACAAAAATCAATTAAAATGTACCAAAGACAGTAATGTAAGAGTTGAAACTCTCAAAACTAGAAGAAAAATAAGACAAACACTTCAAGAGATCAGCATTGGTAATGATTTTCTGAAAGGGACTTCAAGAGCACAGGAAATAATTACAAAGAACTGGCAAATATAATTATATCAAATTAAAAGTTTTTCACCATAAAAGGAACTATTAATGGAATGAGGACACCACTTACAGAATGGGAGAAAATATTTGTTAGGTATACACCTATCAGGGTATACATATCTAGAATAAAAAGAAATGAAAGTAGGACTATTATATGACCCAGTAATACCCCTCATGGGTACATACCTGAAAGACTTTAAGTGAACATACCAGAGTTATTTACACATCCATGTTAATAATAGTACTATTCATGATAGCCAAGTTGTGGAATCAACTTAGGTATCCAACAATAGATAAATGGTAAGAAAACTGGTATGTGTAAACAAATGGAGCTTTATTCAGTCATAAAGAAAAACAAGATTATGTCTCCTGCAATAAAATGACATCATATTATACAAAGTAAAATTTTCAGATTCAGAGAACTATATTTTTCTCACTTGTGGATCCTAGAGATTTTATATAATGCTTAAAATAATTTAAGTCTGTGAGTCAGAGTAGAAGTAGACTTTCTGGGAGAAGGAAGTGGACTAGAAAAAGAGGGTGGTAAGGGGTGAAGAAAGAGGACAATGGGGTGTGTATGGTCAAATCTGGACGAAAATGCCCTTAGGAAACCAAACACTATGCAATGACTATATGCTAATGAAGGCTAATTTAAATTTGATTTAGTTATGATAATTACTGATTTCTTTTTTCCTTTCATTTTTAAAAATTTTCTTGAGACAAAGTCGCTCTATGACGCTCTCTCTGGTTGTCCTGGAACCTGCTATGTAGATCAGGCTAGCCTAGAACCAACAGAGATTCATTTGTCTCTGCCTCCTCAATGCTGGGTTTAAAGAGGTGCACTACAACACCTGGCTTTGATTATTGCTTTCTATGACTATTCTCTACTTTGTGGTTAAGTTTCCTCATCTATAGACACAAATGATAGTTCATGCTTCAAGGGAGAAATAATTACTCCTATAATATTTTCTTTCTATAACTCCTATTTCTTCATAATAGATCTTTTTCATCGACTACTTTAGGGAACAAATAAGAAAACCAGCCATAGTACATATGTTGTGGTTTTCTATGATTACTGTTCCCTACTTAATATTTTAAAAACTTGGAGCTAGAATGGATCTTATTGATAAGTTATTTTTTTTCTCCTTAGACATGGGGGATTCAAAGCTTAGAGGATCCCCAGAACTTTTCTAATACCATATCATTGTTATTGTGAATTATCTTGTTATCACAAACCAAGAAAATATCTGCAAACTTATGCTTTTCAAAGGTATGTCATATAGTGGCATAAACAATACCCTCATTTTAAAAATGGTAGAAACTAGAGCTTGGAAGTTAATACATTTGTGAAGTGCCTTACACCAACCAGATGCATTCTACCCGAACTAGAAATAAAATCTAGATCTCTCTACTTTTGACTCCCCTTTCTTGGACTGTAACGTGAAGCACAGATGCATTCCTTTCTCTTGCTTCCTGTTGAGTTACTCTGCAGCTTTTAGCTTTTGAGTATCATATTGAATTTCAGGAACTTTTATTTTATTTTATTACTTTTAAAAAATGATCTTTTCTCATTTTACATACCTGTCCCAGTTCCCACTCCCTCCCCTCCTCCCACTCCCCTCCATCCCACTCCCACCCACTCCTCAAAGAGGATAAGCCCTCCCATTGACATACCACTTCTCCTGACAGTCTATGGAGATTCCCTTCTTTCGATTTTATTTTGGGGACTTGGGTCTGCTGGGTTCTCACCTAGCTCACACAATAAGGTCACCATACAGTTTATATTATAATGAGCCCCAGAGAGAAAGATGCCATGTCTGCTTGCACTTGAGTAAAGTGTGCCTCAATTAGATAAGAACAAAAAAATTCCAGGAGTCTATTATGTAGCTTTACCTTGCTCTAGATTATTAATAAACAGTTAATATATATGTGTACTGTAAACAAAGAGTTTCTTTTTAATTTCCAGAGTGTAGTTATTTAAAACATTTCCTTTGTGACACTGATAATGGTAAAGTCAAAGTCCATGGGTCCTTTCTGTTGTGCTTTTAGTATATAAAGTAATATGTACATGGTCAAAGAACCAACTATCTTGAAATGTGGTTATCAAATTGTTTTTAACAGTGAGCTATAATAAATAACAAGATCTATTAATAATTTGTAAGTGGTGGTTGACGGTCAATGTAATTTCAGGACTTCTGCCACACTGTAATATGATATGTTTGTGATTTATTCTGGTGAGCAAGTCATACAAACTTGTACACTACCACCACTTGTTGCCTACCTTTATCTTAGAAAAATGTTCTGAATTTCAGTTAGAGGTTAAAGGTTAGGAGACAACAGGCAATCGCTTATTTATCCAAGTTATTTTTTTTAAACTCTTCATATGTTCTCTAACGCTTTCTTAGAATCCATGTACCCAGAGTAAGAACTCTTATAGGGAGAGTGGATGGCTACATGGGAGCTAGAACATTCCTTAAGACATTATTAGACTATTATTACTCTTCACCTTCTTTATTCCATCTTAAGAAACTCTGTTCTTATGGCCTTAAGCCCACTCTACTGCAAACTCCCAGTCATGCAAATGCCATGTTGGGACATATGAACAAACTTTTAACCTTACCTCTGTGGCAGATAACCACATATATTCCTGAATAAGTAAGTGTATCCACACATAGTGGCCCATGCCTGTTTTCCTAGCACTAGGGAGTCTGAGGCAGAATTTCCACTTTGAAGATGTTCAAGCAAGACTATGCATGGGGTAGAGCGAGATCCTGTATCAAATATCACCACCACAACCACCACCACCACCACCACCATCAAAATCAAACAGAAAACATTTTTGAAATAAAAAAAAAAAACTGAGACCCAAACAATACAAAACAAAGTAACAAAAAATCGCAGACACACTTTGGGACAGACAAAGCAAGAAGCTCACATGATATCCTTCCTCCCTTCTAAAGGGTCTTTCCCTTCTACCTTCTAAGCGCTCCCAGATGCTGGCCCCAACAAGAAGAGCAGGACTTATGATGGAAAGCTAGGTTCCAGATACTCACAGGACTTCAGCTCGAGCTTGCACGGAATGGGAAGTTGCAGTCCTAGCCCCTCTGTGACACACCAAGGTCCTAGTTGACTGTCTTCAGAGAGCCACTACCACCCAGGCTGGAGCTGTTTGGCCCCTCGGTTCCCAGTGGAAAGACTAGGCATTGCTCCCTGGGCTGATTTATTCTAGGTGCCTATTTTTAGTCCGCCCTCCTTCTCCCTCCCTTGGCTGTGTTATCTTACCAGTGACATTCTGGGAGTGATCCCAGCAAGGGGAGGGGGGACTGCCATGGGGAAGTCCTAGAAGGGCTGTTTGACAGATAGGAATCTGGTATGGCTGAAACATGCTCTCAGTATGTCCTCACATACTCTGTCACAGTGCTCACTAGGGCACCAAGATAAGGGTGTTGAGCAGTAGACATTCCAGTGTGTCACAAAGGGGCCGGAGAAATGCTGGCTTCACCTAACTAGGTCACCTTCCTCTGGACTGTAACCTTTTTACTTACTTCTCCCCAATGAAACTCTATTTTCCTTTCTTTGGGGCTCTACGATATGTCACCCCAATCTCTATTGACTCAATTGGAGGATGAGTAGGGGTAAACCTCATACTGGAATGAGCTGTCGTCTCTAAAGCTTAAGCAAATCTTGCTGTCTCATAAAGGACCCTCCTCAACTGCTCATCAGTCTGAAGGTGCTATCTTCTTACTCAGAGACAATGCCTCCAGATTAATGTAGGCAGCATTAGGAACTTCGTCAAAATCACAGTTCCTAAGTATATCCTTTTCTCTCTCTGATTACCTTGAAATGATGGAAATGGTACAAAACTAATTTTATAAATAACTATATCATCAATTTTAGACATTACAAATAAATGTGGAGCCAGCATCCTGCCTCCCTCTGGGATAAAAGCGAGCCTTTCTGTTTGGATTTGAGGCCCATTCCTTGAATGGGAATTCATATATGGTACTATAAACCTGGTCAAAAGCCTGAGGCTAAGACGTTCATAAGACCTAATGGGAAAGCTTCTGCTGTTTTATAAATGGACATGATATGTCTGTCACATTGTCTTCTAAATAAGTGTTCCTGCCTATAGATTCGTGCCACTGTGAGCTGTTCTCAGAGTAGCTTTTTTTTTTTTTTCAGCCATAAGGAACTGCACAAACTCAATAGGTCAAAGAGCTAAGAATAAGTGATTGTTGAAGCTGGTCCCCAAATGAAGCATCAATACCCCCCTTCCAATGCTTAGGGAATGTTTCTAAAGAAAGGTTGGAAAGAATGTAAGAGCCAGAGGAAGAAGGGAGAATGGTGAAGAACTCGGACTAACGGGCATGGCACAGACTTGGATGGAGCGCCCCAAACTTCACAGCAGCTGTGATTACATGCACAACACTGGTCTCCATCAAGAGCCTGTCTCAAAGCAGAAGGAGCTTATGGGTGGATTTGCACATCGTTAATGGTTGCTAGGCAAGGGAAAGACATTTTCTTTGAGTAGTAAGGTTCCCACGTTCCTGTAAACACACTCTTACTCATGTTCTTTAGTAAGCAACCCTAATGAAATTCCAGGGATTGGGACACACACAGAGAAAGAGAGAGAGAGCGGGGTGGGGGGAGAGAATGAATGAAAGACTTTAAAGAAAATGTAAATTAAAATTATTTTGAAATTCCATCTTCTGTCAGTCGTAAGGACCAACAAGAATACAAATCATAATGAATGCTGGTGAAGATGTGGGGAAAGGTGATTTCCATACACTAGTAGTGGGAATGGGAGCTGAAATGAAGCACTAAAAGCAGAACCACCATATGACCAGATTATGATACTCTTGGGTATATACTCAAATTCTAAGTTAGCATACCATTATTGCCACACTGTTCACAATAACATGGCAGGAAACTAGTCTTTAGGCTTATCAACAGACTAATGGCTAAAGAAAATGTGGTGCATACATAATAGAGTTTCATTAAGTTAAAGAGGTTCAAAATAATATATTTTTCAGGAAAATGGAAAAAACTGAAGATCACAGAATTAGGCAAAATAAATAAGCCAGATTCAGAAAGACAAATATCATATTTTAAATATGTAAGACCTAGTTTTAAGTGTGTGTGTGTGTGTGTGTGTGTGTAGGCAGAGATGAGAATGTAAAGGCGGAGCACAGGGTGTCAGTACAGTGGACCAAAAGAGAGTAATGGGGGGAAAATGACTTCTCATACTGCATTAACAATTATGCATGTACACCTATATGATAGGATAGGAGAAGGGCATGATATTTGATGGGAAGGTAACCAGAGGAGTAAAGGAATAAGATATCAGAGGAGTGAGAGACATGAATAAAGTATAAGTCTGTTATTAATAAAAGACATAAGATAGTGTGCAAAAAGAATACACTGTTATCATCAGCTATACTCATATAGTACAATAGGTCTCAATGCATTTCTTGTTACTCCCAAATTTGTCTACACCAAGGCTCCAGCAATTCTTCAATTAAAGATCAAAATTTTCTCCTGTTGTACTTGTTATTTTTTTTTAAGAATTCTATTTATAGATTTGGGCTTTGGTAGATTTTGATTCCTTTATATCTTGTGTCTATCCCTGCAAATTAAAAGACAGTGTTTTGTTCCATGGTTCTGTTACTGACCTAGCAAAAATGAAGATATTCCAGAGTTAGTTTTGTCTCTCCATCTGACCATCAGACTCTTCAAACAATGGAACCTAAAGAAATAAGAATTGCCCTAGGAACCTCATGTTGGTAGAAGGAAAAGGCACCAGCTAGACGGCAAATGTATCTCACAAGAAGAGATTTCATGCAGATCTAAGAACTTGTCAGACCACTCGACAGGATGAGAGCAGAGCCCAGGCAGTGATGATTCAGAGGTGGACAGAGTCACACCTTGTCCAGAACAGCTCAGATGTGGATGTCTGTGGCCCTCTATTTCAATTTTAATCTCATTTCAGGACCTCAAGATGGACTCGAGAAAATCAATCGATCTCTTTGTCACTCTTCCCAGTGTGGCCACAGTAAATAAGACTTCTTCTTCTTCTTCTTCTTCTTCTTCTTCTTCTTCTTCTTCTTCTTCTTCTTCTTCTTCTTCTTCTTCTTCTTCTTCTTCTTCTTCTTCTTCTTCTTTTTGCTTTCCACTATTAATGTGATTATTTTAATTGACTTACTGAGGATGCGTAATCAAACTTGGGTTGGGGCACAGAAATGTGACACAAGCCAAGTTTAATGTCAAACTCAGCTCTTTAATATATTTAAGAAAACTGTTAATTTTGTTTGTTTACCCCTTTTCTTCTCACATGAGTTGGGATGACAATTTCCAGGATTTTCCCATCCTAACTCACAAACAGGAAAGCCTTTTATGTTTTACATTTCCTTTGAGGTCTCATAGATTATATAGAAATGTTTTGATAGCAAACTGCCTAGAGACTTTTGCTCTTATCTTCCTGCTATAAATTCCTTGGTTTACGACCTTGTGGTTGGAATGCCCACTCTATATGATTGCCATTCCTTTAAAGTTGGTGAGGCGAGTTTTAGGGAGAAGGATGTGGTTTACTTTGGCATGTTAAATCACAGCTTGAAAACGTGTATTCTGCTGTTGTTGGAGATATATAACAGATTTTGTTGGCGGGAGAGTTTTTCCATTCCTATATTCTTATTTTCTATTATTTTTTTTATCAGTTTCTGAAAGATGCATGGATGTTAAAGACCTAAACTATAATTATATTTTTGTTTATTTCTCATTTAATTTCTATTAAGGTTTGCTGCATGTATTTTGAGTTTCAGTTGTTGCATCTGTACTCATTTTGGGTTATAGTGTATCTCTCTTTCTTTGGTTAGTTTTTCAGTACTAGGTTTCATTTGTCATTGTCCTGACTAGACCTCTAGAGTGCTGCTTACAAAAGTTCACCAATATATCCCCCTATCTTTTTTGACACACATCGGATCTTATTTTGTAGCTAACCCTAGCATTGAACTATCATTTGTGTTTTAAATTTAATTTATTTATTTGAGCCAGGATTTCACTTTTAGCCATAGTTGGTCTGTAACTTTCTATATAAAGCAGACTGGCACAAAAGTTATGGTGATTCTTCTGTCTCTACATACTGAGTGCTGGAATTACAGTGCCACCAAATCTGGCTTTCTAGTATACTTTATTGCCGATCTATCTATGTTGTTGAATGGCAAATGAGTTACTTATATTCAACATCTGGTAAACTTTTGTGTTAATAGTCTCTGATATTCTCTTGTGGTACATGTATTTTCATCTAGATATGAATTATATTGTTTCTCATTCTGTCTCCATGCATGTTACCTGATATGGTATTTTTAGTATTATGACCTTGCATCAGTTTTGTAGAGATTGCAAACAATATTAAAACATGCCTGTACTTGGAATGACATGTGACTAATCACAGCCGATTAGTATTAATGCTTTATTACTCTTTAGAGTATAGAAACATAACATCCATTTACACCCTTCTACCCCCTTTAGATAATACGACCTTAAATATCAAATTAAATATCAAAAGAAATCTCCCACCTCCAAACCAGGGCCATAAAACAGGCCTAAGACTTGAAAAAATCCTGGAAAGTATCCAAACCCTATCACATTCCCTGGAACCAAGAGATTCCATTATAGGCAACCTGCCTTATGAACCACTCTATAGTTCACATTTTTAAAGAGGAAGTTTCTGTGCTGAAGCCAGGCCCACCTTCCTCCTTACTCTCCACTACAAAAACTGATGCTCAGGTCCCACAAAGTGCATTTTCCTGAGCCCTTGAAGGCATCAACCTCTCAGGCAAATAAAGTCTGCTCTTGTTTCGAGGCTGAACTAAGTCTATTCTGTTATTTTCCTCCACTGACTCATTTTTTACATTTGGTGCAAAAGCCTGGTGGATCCAGCCTGACCAGGCCCCTTCCTTTGCCAGGAGCCGTTCCCCACTCGCCATTTCTCATCTTTCCTGAACCTTGCCAGAGGCACTCCACTCTCCAAGCTCACTATGGCTGAACTGTGGCTGCTATACAACCTGAAGACCTCACCCCATCTGGGACGATGATTGCCAGCAGCCTTATTGCCAGGTGAATAGAGTGAGTTCTGTCTCTACTCATGTCGTTCCCTTTGTTCTGCCATTTCTATATACTGAACTTCTAAACCCAGTTCCCAGAACTCTCTCACACATTTTGGTCTGGCCAGTGGGTGCTCTCCCTCATCAAGTTTCCCCCACTCTGCTTCTCTACACACACATTCTCTTCCCCAATACCCCATTTTTTACAATCTACCCACCACTGCCCTCTTCTCTTCCTCAATCCCTGAAGCTCACCCTATATGCCTCAGGTCTGAACTGCTGTCCCATGGGTCTCTTTTTCATTGACATAAAGGTACAGTTGAGATCTGGGATAATTTCCCTCCTGAGGAACCACCTAAGTCCTTCCTTCTCTGTAATAAGAAAGGTCTCCTCAGATACTCCCCCTTCTAACACTGATACCTGTATATTGTAAGAAGCAGTTTGAATCGTTTGGTGACTAGAGATCTGTGACTAGAAACTAAAAGTACACTGGTAACCTAAGGCTTGATTCCACAGTGATGTTACCTCACACTGCCCAGGCTGGAACCTGATCCAAGTGACAGAAGAAGGGACATTCCTCAGGGAGATTTGGAAAGTTACTGTCCACCTTGAGACAGACTAATCTTTGGATCTTTAAGGTACCTGTATCTCCCACCCTTCTCTTGTCTCTTTTGCAACCCCAAGAGAGAGGCAGGCTCACTACTGTTTTAAACTGAAAGTAAATTACGCTTAAATTTTCTCTGTCTGCCTCTTTAGAAGCTATCTGAGAGGAACCTCACATTCTTACTAGCTATTCTACCAACTACATTTAGACTCTGCTTCCTTGAGCTAAGACCGTGGAATTCCTTCCTGTTTATTTTGCTATTTTGATCCTACCAGACTAGGCCATAGGCACTGTCACTTGGTATACTCATACTAATCTAAGGTATCTTTAAAAGGAAAGGATATAATGGTCCACATCTAAGTTGTGAGATGGTGAATCCCACAGGGGCTTGCACTCTGAAGAAGAATGAGCTCACTTTATCATGGAGCTGAGCTCACTATGAGAAGAAAGCAACCATATGGCTTACTATCATATTGGCTAATAGCACCATAAAAAGGCTAAATGTCATGTGACGTCAACATCATTTTTATTAATGCAACAACATGGCATTAACCAAACGGTAGCACTCTAAAACTTCCCCACCCCACTGAACCCTGTTGAAACTACAAATTGGCACACCAACGTGGTTGACTATATCCACATAAAACCTTAGAAAGCTTGGAAGGAATTCTAGACACACACACACAAAAACTAAGTTTAGCCGCATTTTTTCCAGATGGACTCTGTTTGCTGACAGTATGCCACAGCTCCCTTAAGAGAGGTCTTCCTTCTCTGTTCTTATGCCAGTACCAAGTTGTTTTCATTACTGTAGCTCTGTAATAGAGTTTGAAGTCAGGGAAGATAATGCATCCAGAAGTTCCTTTATTGTATAAGATTGTTTTGGGTTTTTTGTTTTTTCCATTAAAGTTGATTATTGTTCTCTCAAGGTCTGTGAAGAATTTTGTTAGGACCTTAATGAGGATTGTATTGAGTTTATAGATTGTCTTTGGTAGAATTGACATTTTTACTATGTTGCTCCTACCCGTCCAAGAGCATGGGAGGTCTTTCCATTTTCTGGTGTCCTCTTCAATTTCTTTCTTCAATGCCCAAATATTAATCCACAAACCTATGAACACCTGATTTTCGACAAAGAAGCTAAAAGTATACAATGGAAGAAAGAAAGCATATTCAACAAATGGTGCTGGCAGAACTGGTTTTCAACCTGTTGAAGAATGAAAATAGATCCATATCTATCACCATGCACAAAACTCAAGTCTAAATGGATTAAAGACCTCAATATCAATCTGAACACACTGAACCTGATAGAAGAGAAAGTGGGAAGTACTCTACAACATATGGGCACAGGAGACCACTTCCTACATATAACCCCAGTAGCACAGACAATAAAGGCAACATTGAATAAGTGGGACCTCCTAAAACTGAGAAGCTTCTGTAAAGCAAAGGACACTGTGATTGAGACAAAAAGGCAACCTACTGATTGGGAGAAGATCTTCACCAAACCCGCAACAGACAGAGGCCTGATCTCCAAAATATATAAAAAACTCAGGAAACTAGACTTTAAAATGCTAATTAACTCAATTAAAAAATGGGGTACTGAACTGAACAGAGAATTCTCAACTGAAGAAGTTCAAATGGCTAAAAGACACTTAAAGTCATGCTCAACCTCCTTAGCGATCAGGGAAATGCAAATCAAAACAACTTTGAGATACCATCTTACACCTGTCAGAATGGCTAAAATCAAAAACACCAATGATAGCCTTTGCTGGAGAAGATGTGGAGTAAGGGGAACACTCATCCATTGCTGGTGGGAATGCAAACTTTTGCAACCACTTTGGAAAGCAGTGTGGCGGTTTCTCGGGAAATTCGGGATCAACCTACCCCAGGATCCAGCAATACCACTCCAGGGAATATACCCAAGAGACACCCTATCATACCACAAAAGCATTTGTTCAACTATGTTCATAGCAGCATTATTTATAATAGCCAGAATGTGGAAACAACCTAGATGCCCCTCAATGGAAGAATGGATAAAGAAAGTGTGAAATACATATGCATTAGAGTACTACTCGCAGTAAAAAAAATGGCATCTTGAATTTTGCATGCAAATGGATGGAAATAGAAACCTCTATCCTGAGTGAGGTAACCCAGACCCAAAAAGATGACTATGGTATGTACTCACTCATTCGTGGATTCTAGCCATAAATAAAGGACATTGAGCCTATACTTCATGATCCTAGAGAAGCTAAATAAGAAGGTAAACCCAATGAAAAACATGTAGTTATCCTCCTGGATATTGGAAGTAGACAAGATTGCCAGGCAAAAATTGGGAGCTTGGGGGTGGGGTTTGGGTGGGGGTAAGGGCAGATGGAGAGAGAGAAGTGAGAAGGGGAGGATGGGGAGAGCTTTGGGGAAATGGACGGTTGGGATGGAGGAAGAATGGATATGGGAGCAGGGAAGTATATGTCTTAATTAAGGAAGCCATTTTATGCTTGGCAAGAGACTTGACTCTAGAGGGGTCCCCAGGAGTCCAAGGAGATGTCCCCAGCTTTTTCCTTGAGCAGCTGAGGAGAGAACGCCTGAACTGGCCCTATCCTATAGCCACACTGATGAATATCTTGCATATCACCATAGAACCTTCATCTGGTGATGAATGGAGATAGAGACAGAGACTCACATTGGAGCACTGGACTGAGCTCCCAAGCTCCAAATGAGGAGCAGAAGGAGAGAGAACATGAGCAAGGAAGTTAGGACCACGAGGGGTGCATCCACCCACTGAGACGGTGGGGCTGATCTAATGGGAGCTCACCAAAGCCAGCTGGACTGGGACTGATGGAGCATGTGATCAAACCGGACTCTTTGAACATGGCTGACAAGGAGGGCTGACTGAGAAGCCAAGGACAATAGCACTGGATTTTGATTCTACTGCATGAACTGGCTTTGTGGGAGCCTAGTCTGTTTGAATGCTCACCTTCCTAGACCTGGATGGAGGGGGGAGGACCTTGGACTTCCCACAGGGCAGGGAACCCTGACTGCTCTTTGGACTGGAGGGGGGAGCAATGTCGGGAGGGGGAGGAAAATGGGAGGAGGTGAAAATTTGTATTATTATTATTATTATTAATAATAATAGAGGTCTTCCTGATTTAGTGGTAGTAGCAAAACAAACAAACAAACAAAACACACAGTTTCAAAATGCCAGTTTCCTGGTCTGTGTTGCCAGCATGAACTCTGACTCTTTCAGAAGACCGAGCATTTAAATGGGGTTTGTGAACAATGTGTTACAAACTGCTTAATGGGGCAACATAGACCCACACATACTTGAAACTGGAGGAGTTTGTGCAGCTTGAAGATGCAAATACCTTAAAATACAAACATATATGACATCAGAGAGAACCTAAGGCAGGGGAATTTTTCCCTTTCTTGGAGCAATATGTAACTTTCTATCGCCTTCAATCTGACCAAAATTTTCAGATCTTATGTTAGGTCTAGGTCTTGGCACTTTCTTATTAGCTATCACTTGTTCAAGCTACTGCTTAGGATGCACTGTTGGGACACTCCCCTCTACATGAGAGAAGTTACTTTTGTTTATGCCACAGCCAACAGCAGAATCTTAAGCCTTATGCAATGCTTAATTAAGTCCTATTTATTTGATAGCAGGTGTTTCTCACCTTGCTTTGTCCTACTCATGAAGTTAAAAGAAAACCACTTAGAATGCAGGGCTTCTGTCCTATGGGGGTTTGAATAAGAATGGACCCATAGGTTCATATATTTGAATGCTTGGTCATCAGAGTGTAGAACTATTTAGAAGGATTATAAGGATTAGAAGATGTGGCCTTGTTGGAGTCGGTGTAATCTTGCTGGAGCTAGGCTTTGAAGTTCAAAAGCCCATGCCAGCCAGGCCCAGTCTCTGTCTCTCTGTCTCTCTCTCTGTGTCTCTCTGTGTCTCTCTCTGTCTCTGTCTCTCTCTCTCTGTCTCTCTCTCTCTCTCTGCCTGTGGATCAAGATGTAGTATCAGCTACTGCTCCAGCTCCTACCTACATGCCACTGTGTTCTGCACCAAAATGATAATGGACTAAATATATGAAGCTGTAAGCAAGCCCAATTAAATGCTTTTTTTTTTCATAAGAATTGCCTTGATCATGGTGTCTTCACAGCAATAGAACAGTGACTAAGACATGTTCTTTCATCTAAGTTAAACAGCTGTGACCTTAGGTGCGTCTGCCTAAAATGACCACAGCTGGACTTGCTAAATGTTATACTCCTTCGCAGAAAGATGAAATAGAGAAGGTCAACCCAGCCAGTTTCATACAATTAGACTATAATTACATGAGGCTCCAAGGTTTTATGGAGGATCTAGGGTGATAGACTAAGTAAGGCTAGAGAAATGGGGTGCTTGCTACCTATGTTGCTAAGGGAAAGCCATTATCCATACAAGGTGAAGAGTCTTCAGTGTTATTGCTTCTATGTCACCAACACTCCCATCAGTAACCACTTACCCGTTCTTTATAAGTAAGCCCAATAAATTCAGTGATTCCCTGGGACAAACTCTAGGGAAATGGGACTTTGGTTTGTCAGAAGAACCTTATGAGTACTGAATAGACATCACTTAGCACTCCCTACCACCACCCAGGGGAAAGCAATCTCACATGGATAGGAAATTTATTTATTAATGCTATTATGTCTCACAGTATTAAGGAAATCAGTAAGTAAAAGGAAATTCTAGAATGAGCATGGACTGTGTTTCAGTAAAGAACAGTTTCTGCACATGAAAATTAAGATGCCTAGATGTTTCCAGAATGGAAGAATAGAAAATGTGCGCAAGTTATTCAAATCTTAGTAATATGTTTAAGGTACATAAAGGTTGAAACTTAGGGATAATGCACCTGGTATTAAAGTGTCTAAGGTCAAAGATCAAGAATTATAAAACTGGATGAAGCGTATGTCAAATCAAATTTCATTTAAATGTGACTGGTTTTTCAGTATGACAGATTCTCAGAAAATTGGGAGTCAACCTACTGCAAGACCCAGCAGTACCACTCTTGACCATATATCCAAAAGTTGCAAACTCATACCACAAGGACATTAGTTCAACTGTATTCAGAGCAGCATTATTTGTAATAACCAGAACCTGAAAACAATCTAAATGTCCTTCAGCCGAAGAATGGATAAAGAAAATTTGGTACTTTACACGATGGAATATTACTCAGTGGTTAAAAATGACATCTTGAAATTTGCAGGCAAATAGATAGAACTAGAAAAAAAAATCTTGAGTGAGGTAACCCAGGCATAAAAAGACACACATAGAATGTACTCACTCATAATTGTATATTATATATAAAGCAAAGGATAACCAGCCTGTAGTCCTTGACCCTAGAGAAGCTACATAACAAAGAGAATTCTAAGAAAGGCAGAAGGATCTCCATGAGAAGAAGAAATAGGCAAGAACTCCTAAGAAATCTGGGAGTGGGGGGAAGTTTGATAGGGGAGGGGGAAGGGAGGAAGGAAGAGGCAAAGGAGAACATGAGAGGATAGGATGGTCGAGAGAGGGGAAGGATAGAAAGAGAGCAAGAAAAGAGTTTGAGGGAGCCACTATGGAGCTAGCAAGAAACCTGGCACTAGGGAAATTCCCAGGAACCCACAAGGATGACCCCAGCTAAGACCCTAAGCAATATTGGAGAGGGTACTTGAACTGGCCTTCCCCTATAATCAGATTGATGACTTCCTTAATTGTCGTCATAGAACCTTCATCCAGCAACTGATGGAGGCAGATGCAGAGATCCACAGCTAGCACTGGGCTGAACTCCCAGAGTCCAGCAGAAGAGAGGGAGGAGTGATAATATGAGCAAAGAGGTCGAGACCATGATGGGGATACCCATAGAAACACCTGACCTGAGAGCCAGTGGGAGCTCACTGACTCTGGACTGACAACTGGTGAACCTTCATAAGCCCAAACTAGGCCCTCTGAATGTGGGTGACAGCTGTGTGGCTGAATCAGTCTAGGGCCACTGGCAGTGGGACCAGGATTTATCCCCAGTGTATGAACTGGCTTTTTGGAGCCCATTCTTTTTAGAGGGATACCTTGCTCAGCCTAGATATAGTGGAGAGGGCCTTGGTTCTGCCTCAAAGTGGTATGCCAGACTTTGTTGACTCCCGATGGGAAGCCTTATCCTCTCTGAGGAATGGATGGGGATGGAGTGGGAGCAGGTGGGGAGAGCAGGAGGAGGGGAAAGAGGGGGAAACTGGAATTGATATGTAAAACAAGAAGAGATTGTTTTTAAAAAATAAAGAAAAAAGTGTATGGTTTTTAAAATATAATGCAATCATTAAAAGTATCAAGCCAGTGTAACTGACTCTCTGGGTACTCAATCACCATAATCGAAGACCTATACTAAAGTTGTCAGAAGGGTTAAAAGGTAGACTATTTCCCCTTTGCCCTCCTAGGTCAACTAGGTTTCTGAGGACTGTGGAGCATTCCTTGAAATGTTCTATAATTACGGCATGGGGTCACTTGTTCTCTTGTTTGGTGAGACCACGGAGATTGATCCGGTGAATTCTAACTAGGGTTCAGACTACAAAGAGGAGAGTCAACACAGAACAAGAATTTCCCCTACACTTTTAAGTGAGACAATGGTCAAGCAAGGCCTTTGACTTATCCTCACATAGGTGGAGTGACTAGTAAAAGAAAGGCTGGAGGAGCCAGAGGCCCCTCCCACTCTCATAAGACCCCTGAGGATCAGATATTCAAATGACCTTGCAAAAGGTGTGTTTAATTTTGGCCACCTACATAGCCTTAAACAGCCACCAGGAAAGTATAACCAAGATTAAAACTGCCAGTATGTTTCTTTAACAGTTCTCAAACAGTATACTTAGTCATATGTGTTGCTAAAATGTTATTTCGACAACTATTTCTCACAAGTTTCTTCTTGATCAAAAAAGACCATGAAAGCCTATCTTGTTAAATGTCATTATGTTTTTCTTTCTACAGTCTAATTGCCCATGTTCCCTAATTAAAGGAGACCAGCAGATACCATGTCATCATCGAACTTACAGGTTTTGGGAAATTATTCAAGATATCTGACAGGCATCTTTGGGACATTTCTGGATAATCTCATAAAAAAGGATCCAACAGGATTCTATTTCTCTTAAGCTGTCAGCTAGATGCTGATTTTAACTGATTTCTGTCAGTTTTCAAACATCCATTCATTATACAGGAGTCTGGTATAATCAACAGCAGATTACACCGTTACCTAATCATTCAACAGGACTCTAATACAAAACAAACAAAACAATATCAGTCTCTGACAAATGCTGCTAAGGGTTCTTTAAGTGCTTTCCTTGCTTGATTTCATCCTCTAGTTAAAAAAGAAAACTGTCCCAAGTATTTTCTTAGTTACATTCTCAGTAGGAATAATAATAGTACTAATAGTCTCAATTTTTGTATGTCACAGACACTACCTCACTTGCATAGCACACTCCAAGGGAGTGCACTGCCAGCACATGGCTGTCTTAGGTTCTGGGTCTTTGCCATCCGTTGTTTTACTGTGGCCCCTAAGCTAACGGGGCCCCTCCTCTGAGGCACTCTACCTGCTTCTTCCTGCTACATCACCCCTTTCACTAGCTATGAAGCAGTTAATGTAGTCTGGGACCCGAAACCTCCAACAGCAATTTGGGTAGCCTCTGAGAGTGGAGACCCATGGACTAGGAGCTGGACAGATTCCTTGGTCGGCTAAGCAGTAAATACAAAGACGACAAACTTCCGAAGTGACTGGTTTCTTCCTCACCCATGGCAAAGGCCTGATAAGCTAAAATAAACTGGAAGGGTTTTCTCCTGCCAGGAGTGCTCCTAGCTGATGGACTGGATTAGGGGGAAGCCACAGCTGCAAGCCAATCAGCCATCCTGCCCTTGGTCAAGATGACCAAGCCCACAATAGGAGAGTAGGACTTTCAAAGACTTTAAAAAAAAAAAAAAAAACAAGCTCTTAAGAAAAGACTAAATTTTTCAGGCTCCTGAGTCCATTTCCTCCCCCTCTATACTTTATTAAAGGTCTTCCTCTCTGTCACCTGGCTGGGTGTGTGTCTTCACTTCTCTCAGATTGCTACCAAGTAGTCCCTGTCTCAACCCCAGCTTCTACTTCATCTGTAAAGCTACGAGGGGTCCTTTCAAGTTGTGAGAAGAGACCTCTTAAATAAACTTCACTTCTCATTGTTTGGTAAAACTTTATAAAACGAGAGACCTTACCAGTCCAGAATAAGCGTACTTCGTAGGACAACGTAATGTGTTCACAGATCCCACTTCTCTGTGTTTATTACTGTCAGTGTCCCCAAGCCTGTAATCTCACCAACACCACCTTTCCTCCACATGACTAGTGCCCTTCTCGCACTGTCTGCCTCACTGGTCTTCCTATGCTCCTTCTTTCTGAGTCTTCTGGTTCTCAATATATGGCTGGAGACCTTACTTCCCTGCCATGGGTAAATATGTAGCTGATCCTTGCTATTCAAACCTGCCTTTGCTGCCACCCATGGTTTCCTAAAATACCACTCGAAGTTTTTTGTTTTGTTTTGTTTTTCTTGACACTAATAACTTTTATTTAGCTAAAAGGGCATATTCATTCCTCTTCTTGCTACTCTGGGCATTATTTTAAGACTCAGAACCGAAAAGCGGTAACTGGGAGTTTCTTTGACTCAGTTAATCTCTCGGTCTTGTCATCTCTTAGAAAACAAAGAAATTTCAGGTCACCTTGACATCCTTCAGGATCAAATTGACTCATTAACTGCAATGGTTCTCCTAAATTGAAAAAGATTATGTCTCCTGACTGGTGTAAATGGAGAGATGTGCCCTCTTCCGAGTACAGTGTTGCTTACACCAGCAGACTCAAATTGCTTCAGGGTGGAACCCAAAGACTTAGGCACCAGGCTCAAAAAAATTCAAAAATAAGCCTCCTCCTCTGGATGGGATTTTGATTCCCTCCAATCCTGCCTTCTCTTTTTCTCCTTCCAATAACTCATTTCCTCCTTATTATCTTCATACATACATTTTTACCATTCTTTATTATCCTCATACATACGTTTTTAGCCTTATTTATTATCCTCATGTATACATTTTTACTGTGTCGTTACATTTTTTACAGAAGTTCCTCCTGGATTGAATCACTGCCATCACTAGATTCATCACACATGATGAATAAAATTGATGTTCAAAAGGTCACTCCAGACCAATGAACTTCTGAAAGAAGCCCCTTCTGCCAGCACAAAGTAGCTGGACAGAAAACCTCTTGTCCTATTTTTTATATGCAAATTGTATGAAATAAAGGGAATCACTCAAACTATGAAACAGGCCAAAGGCTTTAAGAGCCCTGATGCCTAAGGAGTTCTGGAAAATAGCCAACCCTCACCACATGGCCTTGGAGCCAGAAGGTCATAAAAACAGGCATTCTGACTTATCTCTCACTCTGCAGTTTATCCCAAAAAGGGCAGTTTCTGGAATCATAGAAGAGAGTTGCTCCCCACTCCCTACTCTTTTCTATAAGAACTGATACTCTGGCCCTATCTGATGTGTGCTTCTGTACCCTCAGATACTGAGCCAAGGAATTTGGAAGTGCCAGCCTCTCAGGGCAAGTCTGCTCTCTCCGTTTTGAAGTTGAACTGAATCTGGTCTTTTATTTTCCTATGATGATTTCCTTCTTACAGTTACATTTTTTTTTTCAATTCTCAAATGTGATTTATAACTCCACTTTCATTAGCTGTAGTCCCAAAGGAAATTGAATTTTTTGAGTACTTTCTGATGTTGTTTTACCCCACTTGTTTATGTGATCTCCCGGAATTCCCCCATTTTCTTTATGTTGCTTTTCAGGAATGGACGTGCCATCCCTATGCTCCACTGTGTATTAGCCATGCCTAGGATCAAAGGTACTGATGACCAAAAAGGCTGTCCTATCTATTTTCTTATTTTCACAGGTTGGGAAGGTGGGGTGAGCTTCTTGGATCACTGCTTATTATGGCTATCTTTTGGCTGACCAATGTCTCTAGGTGGAGAAGGTTAGAGAAAAATGTCCTTAATGTGGTGATTGTTGAGGTTGGAGTGGAAAATGTTCACCATAGGCCCCAACTATAAGTCAAATAAATCCTTTTTTCCAAAACCTACCTTTGATTTCAGTATTTAATCAAAGCAGCAAGGAAGCTAGATGACCTAAACCCAAGGCCTAGCCATAGTCATAAGTATAAACTTAACTGTAACCCTTATACTAGCCCTATCCTTAAAGTTAATATTAACACTAGCCCAAGACAGTGCCATTGTCCAAACTCTAGACCAAATATTTATTCTAAGCCAAGCTCTCTAACTATAACCCTAACTCTATTGCCAGCCCTATTCCAAACATGAACTCCAAATCTACTATTATCCTAGTCCTAGTCCTAACACTATCCTTAAAACATTACCCAACCTTCCTCCTATCCTCATCTTCAATTTAGGCCTAACCCTAACCATGGCTCCAAACCTAAATCTAACCTTAAAATTATCCTAGCCTGGCTCTAACCAAAACCCTAATCTATCACTAGCTTTATTACTAAACCTAACCTTAGACTAACACAAGTCAAAGCTACAGCCGTAATCCTAACCCTAGAAGATAACCCTTGCCCATAGCCTTACCATATACCTATCACTAACATTAAACCTAACCTTAGCCTAGACCTATTTTTCACCTTAACACTGACAATAACTCAAATCTGAATTCTAACCAAAACTCTAGCACCAACTCTATCCATAACTCTAATCCTAGTCATAGGCGTAAAATTCAGTTTGGGTTATACACCAAGACTGTGTTTCAAACAAACACATCCCAAAATAGAATAAATTATAAATTACTTATCTGTAAAAGCAAAAATTAACTCCAATCCTAAATATTGTGATGAAACTAAGTCTAGCCCTAACCTTATTCTAAACCTAAACCTATCTTTATTCCTAGATCAAAGCCTAACCCTTGCCTGTATCCCTAAACTTAACCATAAAATTAGTCAAAAACATAAACCCTACCCTTGCCCCCAATGCAAGCCCTAGCCACAGTTCTAACCCTAGCCAAAATAGTAGAACTAGCCCCAATGCTAGGCCTAACCTTAATCCTAGCACTAGTTTTAGACCTAATCAAAGCCCTAACATAACCCTAGACATAAATATTACCACACCCAAGCACTATCCATAGCATAAAACATGACCTATATTCTTCCTTAAGAGATCTATTTTTGTTGTATATGTATAAGTGTTTTATCTGCCAAAAGAGAATGTCTGATACCCAAAACTAAAGTTACAGATGGTTGTAAGCCATCATGTGGATACATGGACTGAATATGAATCCTCTGAGAGCAGCAATTGCTCATAATTACTGAGCCATCCCTCGAGCCACCTAGCCCAAACTCTTAACCTACCTGTAGGTTCGAAGACGATCAGATACCGTCGTAGTTCCGACCATAAACGATGCTGACGGCGGAGGGTAGGCACACTCTGAGCCAGTCAGTGTAGCGCTCGTGCAGCCCCGGACATCTAAGGGCATCACAGACCTGTTATTGCTCAATCTCAGGTGGCTGAACGCCACTTGTCCCTCTAAGAAGTTGGGGGACGCCGACCGCTCGGGGGTCGTGTAATAGTTAGCATGCCCGAGTCTCGTTCGTTATCAGAATTAACCAGACAAATCGCTCCAACAACTAAGAACGGCCATGCACCACCACCCATGGAATCGAGAAAGAGCTATCGATCTATCAATCCTGTCCGTGTCCGGGCCGGCTATTCCTAACAATAACCCAAATCCCAGCACAACCACAGCCCTAAGCTTTATAAAAGTCAAACCCTTGCCATAGCCATAGATCCAAACACTTAACCTAACCTTATTCCTAACACTGATCCCAACCCTAGCCATAGACATAGCCCTAACCCTAAGCCTAAACCAAACACTAACCATACCCCAAATCCTAATCCTTGTTGTAAACACAACCTCAGACATAGTCATACTTTAGCCATAGCCATAACATGAGCCCTAATATTAATACTATACCTAACCCTAACCCTGGCATTGCCCTATTCTTGGTCTAGAACTTCAAAGCCCTAACCACAAACCTAGCTTCAATTCTAATGAGAAATTTAACCTTGGCCTAATTCTAGACCTATCTATATTCTAACCTTAACCAAAACCCTGGCTCTAATGCTAACCTATACCTATTGTCCTGGTTGGTTTTTGCCAACTTGACATATATCCAAGAAGAGAGAATCATGACTGAGAAAATGCCTCCAACAAAGTCTCTGGGGGTATTGTCCTCATTAATAATGGATGCTGGTAGGCTGGGGTCAACCCATGGTGGGGGTTACAACCCCTAGGAAGGTGGCCCTGAGTTGTGTAAGAAAGCAGGCTGAGAAAGCCATGAAAAGAAAGCCAGCAAGCCGGAGAAATGTCCCTCTAAGAACTCTGCTTCATTTCCTGTCTCCAGGTTCCTGCCTTAACTTTCCTCGGTGATGCTATAGGATCTGAATTAGGATGAAATAAACTTTTTCCTCTTCAAGTTGCTTTCAGTTATGGAATTTTATCAGAACAGTACAATCACTAACTAGATAGACACCTACCCCTAACATTAAATCAAACCTTAGCCTAGCCTTTTACCTAGTCCTACCACTAACCTTAGCAGTAAACTAAAGTCTAATCATAATTCTATATCTAACCATAGTCCTAATGGAATCTCTAACAAAATATTAAGTCTGAATACTAGCACTAAATTGAAACCTAAACTTAATCCTCGTTCTAGCCTTAGCCTGTCTCTACCCGTATAGTAACCCTGGACCTAGCCTTAGTCCTATCAAATCCTCACCATAGATTTCACAGTCATAGTTGTTGCCCTAGACCCAACCCTATCCCTGAACTAAACCCTAGACCTAACCATAACCCTAATCCTAACCTTAGCCCCACAACTAAAAACCTTACATCTAGACCTAATGCGAAGGATTTTTAATGTTAAACCTGACTATTGAACCAGCAGTAACTCTATCCCTAGGCCAAATTATAACCTAAAAAGTAACACTAACAACAACTCTTGCCCTAGCCTTAAACCTAACATGAAACCTAACAAGATACAGCTCTAACATGTCCTTTAATCTAGCTTTGTCTCTAGCGTTAAACTTTAACCCAATCCTTGTACCTAGACTTAACCCCAAATCTAGCCCATAGTCTAAAGCTAATTCTCAATGTAGTCCTACACCTACTGTTAATATCAATACTTGCATTAACTTTATTTCAGTTAAATTAACCCTAGGCCTAGCCAAAATCTGAACTCCAAGATCAACAACATCCTACCAGTATCTATAACATCAACTCTTAAGCCCTAACCCTTAATCCTTAACACTAACTCTTAACCCTAACCATAATCTAGCTCACTTACTAATGAGCTCATGACTTAGCTAGGTTTCTTATACAGGCCAGGACTGCCTCCCCAAGAATGGGTGCTGCCCACTGTGGCTTGGGCTCTCCTACATCAATTAAGACAAATAAGGCCTTGGTGAGTTCCCGATAGAACATCCCCATTGTCTCAGTGTATGGGTGCACCCCTCGCTGTCCTGAGTTCCTTGCTCGTGCTCTCTCTCCTTCTGCTCCTGATTGGGACCTTGAGATTTCAGTCCGGTGCTCCAATGTGGGTCTCTGTCTCTGTCTCCTTTCATCGCCTGATGAAGGTTTATATTCAGGAGGATGCCTATATGTTTTTCTTTGGGTTCACCTTCTTATTTAGCTTCTCTAGGATCATGAATTATAGGCTCAATGTCCTTTATTTATGGCTAGAAACCAAATATGAGTGAGTATATCCCATGTTCCTCTTTTTGGGTCTGGCTTACCTCACTCAGGATAGTGTTTTCTATTTCCATCCATTTGTATGCAAACTTCAAGAAGTCCTTGTTTTTTACTGCTGAGTAGTACTCTAATATGTATATATTCCATACTTTCTTCATCCATTCTGAAAAGGCCTGGGTTAAAACCGGACTCGCTGAACATAGCGGACAATGAGGACTACTGAGACCTCAAGAACAATGGCAATGGATTTTTGATCCTACTGCTACATGCTTTGTGGGAGCCTAGGCAGTTTGGATGCTCACTTTACTAAACCTGGATGGAGGTGGGTGGTCCTCGGACTTCCCACAGGTCAGGGAACCCTGATTGCTCCTTGGGCTGATGAGGAGGGGGACTTGATCGGGGGAGGGGGACTTAATGGGGGAGGGAGAGGGAAATGGGAGACAGTGGTGGGGAGGAGGCAGAAATGTTTAATAAATAAATAAATAAATTTAATAAAAAAAGACAAATAAGGCCATCTCTCACAGACATGTCCACAGACAAACCTGATAAAGAGAATTACTAGCAACCACACATATACAAAACATGGGAGGATTCTACAAGTAATTTAAATGTAGAAAGAATTTTAAAACTGGAAAATGAGTTCTGTGGCACTGAATAAAACACTGACTGCATCCCACATCTATACCCCCATGAAATGATGGGCTCAACCTAGCAGAAAACAGTAAGTTGATCACACTTGTGTATTTTTGCTAATTCAGCTTGAACGGCTGTGACAGTATCACTCTGTCCACATAGAGCTAATGAAAAGGCGGGTTCTTAGTAAAGATTCGGAAGTACACATTAGTTGCATAACCATGCTGGTATTTGACTGACATTAATTTATATAACACAGACTAGAAAAAAGTTTGGTTGTTTCACTTTAGTTTGTATCTCTGCTTCACCATGTCCAAATTTTGCTGTACAGTATCAGCGAATGGTTTAGCACTCAAATATCCTTAATTACCAAACAAATTTTCTTCATCTGAATGCTAAATGATCTTTGAGCCACAAAATTATACAGATAAATGCAAATAGTGTTCCCATGTGTTATTCTAAAAGGACTAAACCTGAGAGTTCTACGTAAGCACTGGTCACCTGGAATACAGAACATCCTCCGTTCCAGGGCTAGAATAGGTGCTTTCCTTTCCTGCTAGTGCTCACAACACACAGAGAAACCACTTTCTCTGCAGATACGCCTAAGCTGGAGAGTTGCAGGTACTATGCGTTAACTGGAGTACAGCCAATTACATGCGAGCAGGGCTTTGACATAGGCCGTTAAAGATTAATTATCTAGAGACATGGGTGTATAATTTTTTTTTGCCCGATAGCTGAGGTATCCAATGATCGTTTCCCTACAGAAGCAATAAGGGGCTCAGAAGTCATCTACCTTAAAGATATTTTAAGAGGAAATAATACCACCCACCTTCCTTGATTCTCTAAAGCAGTAGGTTCTCAACCTTCACAATGCTGTGACCCTTTAATACAGTTCCTCATGTTGTAATGACTTCCAACCATACAATTATTTCATGGCTACTTTATAACTGTAATATTGCTACTATTATGAATTGTATATATCTTTTGGAGATAGAGGTTTGCCAAAGGATTTGAGACCCACAGGTTGAGAAACTCTGCTCTAAAAGAAAATACATGTCTGTACTCAGTGGTATAACTTGAGATCAGAGAGAGAAGGTATATCTCCAGATATTCTTGTATTGCACATGGTTGTTTTAGCTATCCTGGGTTTTGTTCTTCCATGTGAACTTGAGTATTGTTTTTTTCAAGGCATGTAAAAAATTGCACTGGGGTTTTAATAGGGATTGTGTTGCATCTTTAGATTGCTTTTGGTAAGATGGTCATTTTTACTGTGTTAATCCTACCAACCCATAAGCACAGAAGATCTTTCCATTTTCTGATATCTTCTCCAATTTCTTTCTTCAAATATTTGAAGTTCTTTTTTTTAAATTATTTTTATTGAAAAAATTTCCACCTCCTCCCCGCCTCCCATTTCCCTCCCCTCCCCACCCGCCCGATGCCTGCAGAGATCAGAAGTCACTGAATTCCCTGGAACTGGAGCTATACATGGTTGTGAGCCACCATGTGCCTCCCCTCCCCTCCCCCACTCCTCTCCCCCTCCCTCTCCAGTCCTAAGAGCAGTCAGGGTTCCCTGCCCTGTGGGAAGTCCAAGGTCCTCCCCCCTCCATCCAGGTCTAGGAAGGTGAACATCCAAACAGGTGAGGTTCCCACAAAGCCAGTTCATGCAGTAGGATCAAAACCCAGTGCCATCAGCCCTCATTGTCCGCCATGTTCAGAGAGGCCGGTTTTATCCCATGCTTTTTCAGTCCCAGTCCAGCTGGCCTTGGTGAGCTCCCAATAGATCAGCCCCATTGTCTCAGTGGGTGGGTGCACCCCTCACGGTCCTGACTTCCTTGCTCGTGTTCTCTTGAAGTTCTTGTCATACAGGTCTTTCACTTGTTTGGTTAGAGTTATCCCAAGATATTTTATATTGTTTGTGGCTATTGTAAAGGGTGTTGTCTCTCTGATTTCTTTCTCAGCTCTTTTATTGTTTATATATGAGAGGGCTATTAATTTATTTGAGTTAATCTTGTATCCAGCCACCTCACTAATGGTGTTTATCAGCTGTAGAAGTTGCATGGTAGAACTTTTGGGGTCACTTGTGTATACTATCATGTCATCTGCAAATAGTGATACTGAAGACATCTTTTTAAAATTTGTATCCCCCTTGATTTACTTTTGTTGTATTATTGCTCTAGCTATAACTTTGAGTGCTATATTTAATAGGTATGGAGAGAGTAAACAGCATCATCTTGTTCCTGATTTTAGTGAAATTGCTTTGAGTTTCTTCCCCATTTAATTTGATGTTGGCTGTTAGTTTGATATATATTGCTTTTACTATATTTATGTATGTTTCTTGTATTGCTTATCTCACCAAGACTTTTATTATAAAAGAGCATTAGCTTTTTCGGCGTCTAATGAGATTGTTTCTTTTTCTACAGATTGTTTATATGATGGACTACATTGACAGATTATCATATGGTGAACCATCCCTCTAGGATGAATCCCACTTCATCATGGTGAGTGATCTTGATATGTTCTTGGATCCAGTTCCCCAGTATTTTTTGAGTAATTGAGTATTTTTGCATTAATGTTCATCAGGAAAATTGGTCTGTAATTCTCTTTATTTGTTGAATCTTTGTGTTATTTGGGTATCAGAGTTTCACTGTGGGCCTCAAAGAAAGACTTTGGCAATGCTCCTTCTGTTTCTATTTTGTGGAATAATTTAAGGTTTGTTGGTATTTGTTCCTCTTTGAATGTTTGGCAGAATCCATCCTACCCTGTTTTTTTTTTTTTTTTTAAATCACCCTGAACAAAACTCAAGTCGAAGTGGATCAAAGACCACAACTTGAAACAAGCTACGCTAACATGTGAGACAATGGGGATGTTCTATCGGGAACTCACCAAGGCCAGCTGGCCCGGGTCTGAAAAAGCATGGGATAAAACCGGACTTGCTGAACATAGCAGACAATGAGGACTACTGAGAACTTAAGAACAATGGCAATGGGTTTTTGATCCTACTGCACGTACTGGCTTTGTGGGAGCCTAGGCAGTTTGGATGCTCACCTTACTAGACCTGGATGGAGGTGGGTGGTCCTTGGACTTCCCACAGGGCAGGGAACCCTGATTGCTCTTTGGGCTGACAAGGGAGAGGGACTTGATGGGAGAGGGGGAGGGAAATGGGAGGCGGTGGCGGGGAGGAGGCAGAAATCTTTAATAAATAAATAAAAAAAGAAGAGAAAGTGGGGAATATTCTTGAAGTTGTTAGCATAGGAGACAACAACCTGAATAGAAAGAACACTAGTTGCACAAACACTAAGATCAACAAGGCAGTTTATTTGTAATAACCTAGAGGACCTGTGTAATCCTCTTAAAAGAAAAACCTACATGATTCTCAATTGAGGAATGGATAAAGAAAATGTGGTATATTTACACAAAAGAGTATTAGTCAGTTGTTAAAAACAAGGACACCGGGAAATTTGAAGGCAAGTTGATGGAACTAGAAAAAAAAAATTATCCTGAGGTAACCCAGACCCAGAAAGACAAACATGACATGTATTTGCTCGTAAGTGGATATTAGGTATGAAGTAGTGGATAATCATGCTACAATTCACAGACCCAGAGATGCTAGGTAACAAGAAGAGCCTAAGGGTGTGGAACACAGATCTCCTTGGGTAAAGGAAATAGATTTCCTGTGTGGACTGAGGGTTGGTGCAGATGGGAACTTGAGGGATTGAGTTAAGGGGTGGATGAAGGGGGGGAGTACTGAAAAAGATGACTGGAAAGGAGGAAAATATCAGGGTCAAGTCGAAACCTGATGCAAGGGAAACTCCACAAATCTACAAGGATGACCCCAGTTAAGACTCCCAGCAGTAGTGGCTTAGTAGCCTGAACTGGTCATTATCTATGATCAAATTGATGACTACCCCAATTGTCATCAGAGTCTTTATTCAGTAACTGATGAAAACAGATACATAGAGCCACAGACAAACATTAGGCCAAGATCAGGTAATCCTGCTAAAGAGAGGGAAGATGGATTGTAGGAGCCAGAGGAGTTATGGACATCACAAGAAAACACAGAGAAACAACTAAGCTGGCTCATAGATGCTCAGAGCCTGAACCAACACCCAGAGAGCCTGTGTAGGACCAACCTAGGCCCTGTTCATATATTTGACAATTGTGTAGCTTGGTCTATTTGTGAGACTCCTAACAGTGGGAGTAGGGGATGTCCCCAATACATCAACTGCTTCTTGGGAACCTATTCCTCCTACTGGGTTCCCTTGCCCAGCCTTAATACAAGGGGAGGTGCTTAGTCTTACTACAACTTGATATGGCATGTGTTGTTGATACCCTTAGGAATTTTTCCCCTTTCAGAACAGAAACAGAGGAGAAGTGGATTGAGGGGCAGAAGGGAGGTAGGGAGGGGGAATGGGGGGAAAGTAGGGAGGAGAAACCTCTCTTGTGATATAAAATTGATTAAATTAAATTTAAAAAGACACAGGAGCATACAATCTATCTATCAAATAAAAGTATTGAGAAAGAAAACATATCTTGAAGCATTCCTGAGAAAACTTTCTATCAGTATAAATGATGGCCTTGGGGGCGGGATATTTTAGCTACAGTACTTTTCAGACAATACCTGTTTTGAACTTTATTAGAAACAATTTAGCTTTCAAGTATGAATGAAAATTTTACTGGACAGGTGTATCTATCATTCTTTCTTTTTCCTGGAACCTTAACCACAACTAGTACTCTATGGAGGATGCTGTGCAGTCCTGTAAAGAAGACACATGGAAAAAAAAATCATCAGGAAAATAGTTAAAAGGCAACAAAGCTTTGGACAAGAATTAAGCTTTTAATTCACTCACTCACCTTTAGAAAACACCAAGGTACAGGGAACCAGTCTTAATATGGAAACTACTCCTTTCTCACATGCCAATTTATAAATATGTTTTGTTCAGCCTGTGCAAGATACACAGGAATAAAGTCGACAGCTTGTTTCAAAGCATACTCATAGTCTGTGAAGTAAAAACAAAAATTACAGAGCTTGTAACATCTTTTACTTGCGCTGGCATAAAGGAGATGTGGGTTTCCATAATTGGCAACAATACTGATAGTTTCTGTTTAAGAGGGAGAAACGGACTCTCGTTTTCACAGCTGGAGGGTAACATAACACAAGTTCTGAAGGACTTCAAAAGGAACATTTTTGCTTTTGGAAAGGCAACATTCTATACTGTCACCAGAGACTTTGAAAACAGAATTTCCTTTAAAAGATAATAAAGCAAGAATTCTTTATGATCCTTCTCCTTTGTCTCTTTACTGTCACTTGACAGGCCAGCCACTTCTTCAGATATAGAAAAACAAGTTCATAAGAAAAATTCAGAGGCTAAATCACGGTTCATTTTTAAATGTTTATATTGAAAATCAGGTCGGTCTTTGGCTAGGAGGAAACCTAAATTAGTTGCATTCATACCTACTTGTATTACAAGTAGAAATAATTTTGTTATAATTATGATAAAATATTTGATAACTAAAGAGATAACAATCTACCCAGGTATGGCTTTTGTAGAACACCATAAACTCCTCTTTAGAGTAATTTCATTAAGGTTATTTACATTTTTCAACATGACTGAAAGAGAACACTTACAAAATAGTCATACAGAAAGATTTAAAACAGCACCAAAAAGGTGTTGTATATTTAATGAAAGCCAGCAGGTAGCAAAAATATTACACGAATTTCTTTAGTTTATAAATATCTATTTATGTTAAATTCAGGCCAAGCTTAATTTCATTTGAAAATGTGCTTTAAAACATTTATTTTTTTTTTAAAAAAATCCTACCACAAAAGGTTCTGAATATTTCAACGCAGTTGAATCATAAAAAAAAAAAAGAACTTAAAAGCAACTATATGAAGATGGTAGAAGTTCACAAAGAGGAAATTGATATATCCCTTAAAGAAATACAGGAAACACAATCAATTGGATGAGATGAATAAATCCCTTAGAGAATGACAAGAAAAAAGACCAAACAATTGAAATAAAACAAATAAAATTGTTAAAGACCTGAAAATGGAAATAGAAGCAATAAAAAAAAACCACTTAAACTGAGGGAAAAAATTTTAAACTAGGTCTCTCATCTGTTCTTGAACTATGTATCTGGTGCTGGCCACTAAAATCCTTTTATTTTTTTGCCTCTCTAAATTTGTGAGGTTAGAAGTGTGTGTTGCCATGCCAAGAAAACCTATTAGATATTAAAAGTCATGTCAACTGTATAAAAATCCAAAAACTATATGATATCTTGAAAACTAAAATGAGAGGTCCTAAAAAAGGATTATTTTGCAAAACAATTAGACAAACATACAAATTATGTTTCAACAAGGGACAAGGCATTAAGGTTTTCAGTTGCTTCTATAACTATGTCGAGAATGTCAAGAATATTGATTGGTCAAAAAGACAAGAAACATATTTTTGCCTTGCATGTTTTCCCTGCAGTATCATGGAGTGAATATAGACACAAAGAAAGCTTACTGTAAAAAATTAACTTTGGGGCTGACAAGATGGCTCAAAGGGTAAAGACATTTCCCACTAAGTATGATAACCTGAGTTTGACCCTCAGGATCCATATGGTTAAAGGAGAGACTCCTGCAAGTTGTCCTTTGACATCTGTATGTACACTGTGGCATGCACAGTCATACTCATGCACATACACACACAAATAATAAAAATATAAGTAAAAAGAATGCTATTAATCAATTTTATTACAGACCCCAATGATTTGAAATAGATGATTTTATACTACACTGGATTAGACCTGTGAAGTATCTACAGAAGAAGAGAAATAGCTAAAAAAGTAATATAACAAGACAGAGCTCGAGTATGGGTTGGGGAGAATGACTACTATAAATAAGAAAATACTCCTTGTATGTTAGAAACTTTCAAGCACCTCGTACTCTTATGCCAACCTGGCCATGATTGAAATATATCTGAAAGTACATTTTCTCTTGAAATACTCTGCAATTCATGGGTACCTGCTACATAACACCTCTCCACTCTTGCAGCAAGGTCATAATTTTCCCCTGTGATATTTTTACTTTAACCTCAGGCTAGAGCAATGAGGGTAGAAAAGCAGGGAAGGGTAATGATAATCATTAAGGGAACAGGCAGTGTAAGGAGGCCTCTCAGCTGAAAGGCAATGTTTCTAAAATTAAATCCCATCTTAGAAATTAATGACATGTTATTTTCTTAATTACATTCTGGACTGTTTACACTGGCCACTAAATCAGTAAGGGCCATAAGTCTTACCAGTTTAAACCAACCGAAAGAGCAGTATAACTCTGCTTGGAACAAGGGTAACTGTGGCCTTTGTAGGTGTCCCTGTTACCAAAGTAGCCTATCTTCTTGCTGCCTTTGGGGAAAACTGTTTTCAGAGATAACCATATCACCCAGAATGTCTGTAGCCTCAAAGAAATCCAGCATTCCAGAGCAGTCTCTGGCCTCAGAAATATTCATGTTCCCAGGGATGCCAAGCTTTTCGAGATTATCAAAGTCTCAGATGGGCCTGCTTTCCCAGAGATCCCCATGCCTTTGAAGATGTCCACATTCCCAGAGAGGTTCATTTATGGTCATAAGAGGCTTATTTATAATCCTACAGCAGCCATGACAGAGGTCTGTACACTGGATTTTTGCTTGATCTATCTGAGCAAAGGCCTCCCTCTGGACAGGGGGCCTTTTAGACCTCCACTGACACTCATGGAGTTTAGGAGATTAAAGGATTTCCCAAGGACTAGGACAATGCATTCCTACTACATCTCTGCTAGTGACTCAGCACAGTTTTTTAGTCTCTGTCTCCAGAACAAAGAATGACATGAAAAACAACCAAAAAGGAAAAAGCGGGCTACAGGGATTCTGCTTCTATTATTTATGAGTGGCAAATTATCCATTCTATTGGCCAGGTTGGGCCCTGGACAGCAGGAGCACACAGCGATAGGTCCTAAGATCTCTAACCTATGAGGCCAGGGTGAGAATGCAGAGCAGTGGAAGTATGCTTGGGAAAAAGGCGCTCCCAAGGGTATGGAGAGACAGAAACACGCAGTGGGGTTATGAGCAAGCAGAATATCATTCGTGTTCATGGAAGGCCGAAGGTTCAGAGACACCGGTCCCAGAACTTTGAACCTCACTGGAAGGGACCCTACACCTACTGCCCTCAATGCAGACGGTATTGTAGCCTAGGTCCATGCGTCTCACATAGAGCCTGCATCTCCACAGGATGACCCAGGAGCATCCAAATGAAAGTTTCAGCATGCCCAAAATCCTCTCAAGGAGGCCTGATTCTGCCAGGCTTGCTGATCTTTGCCCAGATGTTTATACCTTAGGACTTAACCTGCACCCTGACTAACTTTGATTCTGGGCGAGCCTTAAGGAGTTCATCCCCTAAATACCTGGTTCCCCCAGCTAACGTTTGACCTGTGTGTTTTAGCAAAAGCCTCTTGGGAGGACACTGAGCAAACCCCTGGAAACTTTTATCCTGTATAAAAATATTCTGAATGATATATTTGTCCGGGGGGAAAAACAAACTATGCAGTATGGGGGGGGCCTAAAGTATTTTATTGTGTTGCCTGGGGACAAACCTAACTCTCCCAAGTCCCAGGACAACAGGACCTGGTGCCCTCTATTGATCTATGATGGGCCTACAACACTGGTTTGCTAATTTCTGGATTCAGATCCAATTAGTCCTCCAAATTTACTAATATCTCAAGATTGAGATATTTGACCAAATTAGAGGAGGGAATGTAAGACTATAAGACAATTCTGAAGCCATTTTGACAATTCTGAATCCTCTCAGCCTCTGTGCCATAGTGCTTCCCCTCCTCCCCTGGGAACCAAGGACCTAACAGCTACACTAGCACCTACTCAGTTCCTGAACAATTACCCATATACGTACGTTTTGATTCGGTCGCCTGAGAAACGGGGTCAAAATGACCTCTTACCTCATCTGATCTGGCAACAGCTCTCCAGTCAATTATTGGTAATAGCCCTTTTGAATAAGCCAATCAACATAGTCAAAGAACAACCCCCCTTGCTTCTGTGGCCCCTTTAAAAGTAGACTGTACCCGCTATTCGAGGTCCCTCGGCTTCCCGAATGCTGGGGGACCCTGTCATGACAGTTAATAAAATCCTCATGCTTTTGCATCGGCTGTGGTGTGTGAGGTGGTCTCTGGGGGCGACTCCTCCTTGGTGTTTGAACGCTAGAGTCCAACACATAAACAGAAGAAAAAAGATAAAAACTCATTCCATGACAGATTAAAAATAAGCATAGAAAAGCCCAGTAAAATTTAAAAAATGAATGAACAAAATAAGCATTTCAATAAGAATAACGTTCAAAAATGAAAAAAATCTTCAGAATTCTCAAAGCCAAAAGAATAATTGAACTGAACATTGAATACAGGAATCCAATGGCATTCTAGACGAATCATAAAAAAGAATTAGCAAATTAAAAATAGATCATGTAAATTATTTATTCAGAGAAGCAAAAATGAAAAACAAGAAACAGGGAAGACAGATTAAGCGAACCACGGGATATTATCAGACAATATATAGTCAGCATAGGAATTCGTAGGAATCGAAGAAAACATTATTTTGTAAAACTGACCAGGTGAATCAAGTAGTGGTGATATACCTCTTTAATCCCAGCATTCAGGAGGTAGAGGCAAGTTGGTCTCTGAGTCCAAGGCCAGCTTGATCCACAGAGTGAGTTCAAGGACAACCAGGGCTGTTACACAGAAACCTGCCTCCAAAAACAAAAAAACAAACAAAAACAACTGCAAAAACCAAAAAGGTGTGGTGGCACACACCTTTAATCCTAGTACGCAGGATGCAGATGCAGGAGGATTTATGTGAGTTTCAGGCTAGCCTGGTCTACACAGAGAGTTCCAAGCTAGCAAACAACATAGTGAGACCCTATAGAAGAAGGAGGAGAAGAAGAAGAAGAAGAAGAGGAGGAGGAGGAGGAGGAGGAGGAGGAGGAGGAGGAGGAGGAGGAGGAGGAGGAGCAGGAGGAGGAGGAGGAGGAGAAGCAGCTGAAAATTCTGAAATTCCAAGAAAAGAAATAGATATCTGTTTTAGTTAGGGTTTCTATTGTTGCAATGACACACCATGACCAAAAAGCAAGTTGGGCAGGTTTATTTGGCTTATACTCCCATATTGCTGTTCATCACTTAAGAAAGTCAGGACAGGAATTTAAACAGGGTTAGAATCCTGAATCAGAGGCCATGGAGTGGTGCTGCTTTACTGGCTTGCGTCCCCTGGGCTGCTCAGCCTGCTTTCTTATAGAACCCAGGACCACCTCCCCAGGAATGGTACCACCCACCATGAGGCTGGACCCACCCCCACTGATCACTGAAAGAAGATGCCTTATAGCTGCATCTCAAGGAGGTATTTCCTTAGCTGAGGCTCCTTCCTCTCTGATGACTCCAGTTTGTTTCAAGGTGACACACAAAACCACCCAGTACAATATCAGAATTAAAAAAAATGCACACAAATAAGGTGAAATGAAAGAACTCCACACTGAGATACATAATAGTCAAGCTATCAGAAGTTAAGAAAGCAGTAAGTGAAAAATAAGTCATATACAAACTTTTATATTTTCATGTAACAACAAAATCCTAATATGGCAGAAGCAGCTATTTTATTACAAAGATAGATTCAAACTGCTGACCGTGGAGCGAAAAACTTACCAATCAAGATTGCAATAGGAGGTGAAATTGTCTTTCAAAAGTTAACGTGAGAGAATTCTTTTCCAGGACATGAGGGATTTCATTACCACTAGCCCCGCCTTGTAGGAAATGCAAAGATAGTTCTTCAAGCTGCAGGAATGAGGAAGCAGCACCACACTAGCATGAGAAAGTTTGTGACTTGGTAAGCTTGATAAAGGTAAATATTTAGATAAATCTAGAGCATCACATTGTGCTGTTGCTGGGCAATAAAGCCATGTTTATATTCCTTCTCAGGACTCTAAACAAAAATGCTATCCCTTTAAGAAAGTATTTCAACAAACTTGATATGCTATGCTTTGTTGCCACCTGTGAAAGGCCTGCCTCTATCTGAGCAGAAACAGAGGAGGAGTGAATGGGGGACAGAGTGGAGGTGGGGAGGGTGGAGGGCAAGGGAGGAGAGGAAGGAGGAAAAATTGTGCTTGGAATGTAAAATTAATGAAAACTTTAATCAATAGAAAAAGAAAGTCTTCCAAAATGTGAGGAGCATGTTGGGCCTTATTGGTGGCCATTTTTCAGCAGCTCAGCTAGGAAGGAAAAGGCCGGTTGTCACTTAGGGGAAACATAATCTTTCTCCTACTCTGAGGTCCAGTTTCATATTAAAGAACTAGTGTGGTTTGAATTCCCTTCAGCCTTTACTCTGGCCAATATGATCAATATGGAGAGAATTATTTAAATTATTTAAAGAAGCAAAAGTTAAACACTTTCTCTCTGGGATTTATGATGATTTTTATTTAACAATTGATATAATTATCTCTACCCCTTCAATGTATGCATTATGCTATACTGTCCTTGAATATTGTTTTCGATATTTTGAGACAAGAGTTTTATGTAAAACCAGTTGACCGCAGACTCACTATGTAGCAGACAATGGCTATGAACATGTGATCATCCTGCCTCTACTTCTGAGTTCTGGGATAATAGGCATGTACCACCAGGCTCAGCTTCACTCATTTTCCTTCTTTTATTATTATTTTGGATTGAATACAGAGAAGTGTGCATTCTAGGCAAGTGTTTTACCACTAGGTTATAAACCCAGCCCGGAAGAATTATTACTTAATGAAAATTCTTAAGGTCATAGTAACTTTCTATTTCTTTCTATACAAAAGCATACTTGGGTTTTGTTAAACCTTTTCTAAGTGAAATTATGATCTTAATTTTTCTACAGAAGGAAGCATTTGTGTTAGAAAAATCATAAAATTAATTACCCCCTGCAGCAGTATCAATATACTTTGCTGAAATGGTTTAATGATTAATCAGGTTCATCTTCCAAATTATACCAAATTAAAATACTTGGATTCCAATTTTAGATACAAATAGGATGTCTTTTGAACTTCCTATGCTTTTAGAATAAATTTTTCTGTATCAATGCATGACATGCTCTGAAACCATAGCCAAATACAATTTTGATGAGCATAGTATGAAAGTCAACCTCTGAAAACAGAAATAAAAGGTAGTATTTGAATTAATATGGAGAACATTAGAAAGTTCCAGTGAAGATAAACCAGTATTGTGGATTCTGTTTCTTAGAAAGACTGAAAATGAAATCTTTGAATCTGGATCAAAAGACAATAATAAGTCTAATATTCAGACAGATGAGTTCAGCAGCTAGCCTATGTACATGGTATCCAACTTTGTAATCATTTTTGAGCCTTTTCTACCTGTGATAGTTTGAAAGAAAAATGTCCTGTATATACTCACGCATTTGCACACTTGGTCTCGCATTGGTGGCAATGTTTGGAAAAGTTTTGGAGGCACAGCCTTATGGGAGGCCACTGGGAGTAGAATTTGGAAGTTTAGAGCCTTGCTCTACTTCGGGTTTGCTCTCTCTGCTTTGAGCTTGTGGTTCGTGACATGATCTCTCAGCTTCCTGCTCCTGTCACTAAGCCTGCCTGCTGATATGCCTCCCATCAAGATGGACTTCTTTCCTTCTGGAACCGTAAGCCAAAGTAAATTCCTTCTTCCATAAGTGTTTTTCGTTATTACAGCAATTACAGCTTTGATACAGCAAGAGAAAGAAAAATAACAGATATACAAACTGTAACAGAAACCTATTATATGCAACCTACCTTCTGACAGGTACTAAACATGTTAAATGTCCAAGGAAAAAGTATAAAGGAGTTACAATCGATGTTAATACAAAGCAGCTAAGTTGAAAACCCAGTCATCGATTTAAATCTATTTCCTTTGTGTAAAGTGTCAAGCTTGTCCAGAGTTCTTTGATTCATTCCCAAACTATTACTCACATAAAGGAAAATATCTTTACTTGTTCTCTTACCTTAAATTTTCTGAATATCCTGTGAAATGGGTTTAGATAGATGCTGGTCACTGAGCAGATTTGTGATGTATGGTTCCATCAGTGGACCAAGATATTGATCTTTTCAACCTTAGCTACCTGTTAAGAAAAGACAAAAAGTACAATAAGCAATATTGGCATCATAACTTATGTTAATCAAGTTTCCAAATACTTGTTCACATGGCACAGAGAATCTATTCTTACTGGACTATATTAATTTCTTGTCCTAACATCAGAACATACTTTCCTCTTTGAAAAATGAAAAGAAAACAATAAAGTTCAAAAGGAAAGTTTACCAAATAGGAAAAGAGACAAAAAACATTCTCTGTTATAGAGTTAAGATTAAAGTGGAGTTCTGAATTGGACAAACTAAACAAACAAACAAAACAAGGATTAATACTTAGAGGAAGGATCCAGTAAGGATAGTAAATCACGTTTAAAATCATAAATCATAGATTAGAAAATTATTTCCCTTATCCATTTATTCTTACTAGTAAAAAGTCTTCCAACTCAATGGGGAGGAGCTTGCCTATCTTCAGAAGGCTTCTATAAAATCAGAATACTGTAAAACTCAGGGTAATCAACATTGGACATTTTGACAAAAGTAGATATTGATCATTCATTTATTCATTTTTCATGTGACCTTATATGCAAGATGTATCACTACATACAAAAACATTCAGTTTCTGCCTTTGAAGAGCTCACAGTCTAACTCAGGGTGAGCAAAGGTAAGTAAATAATGCCACTATAGTAGAAGAATTACTGTTACAGATTAACAGATAGCTGTCCTTTTACAGCAGCCTGAGAAGCTTGAGCCTTGATCAAAAAAACAGGACTTCCCCAAGTAAAGATGGGGAAGAAAACGAATTTCCTTTAATTATTCAACTAATTAATCAATTAATTCTGTCATCCATTCATACCTACCACTAATTGCTCTACGACTATACAAAAGGCACATTAGGAGACAGTAAGAATATAAATGAGGAAAACATGTAAAAGAATGAATAGAAAATGATAATGCATAAAACAATAAAAATCCATGCTGGGTTAAAAAAACGCAAACATCAACAAGGAAGTCAGGACCGCAAGGGGTGCGCCCATCCACTGAGACGGTGGGACTGATCTAATGGGAGCTCACCAAGGCCAGCTGGACTGGGACTGATGGAGCATGTGATCAAATAGGACTCTCTGAACGTGTGGGACAAGGAGGGCTGACTGAGAAGCCAAGGACAATGGCACTGGATTTTGATTCTACTGCATTTACTGGCTTGTGGGAGCCTAGTCTGTTTGGATGCTCGCCTTCCTAGACCTGGATGGAGGGGGAGGTCCTTGAACTTCCCACAGGGCAGGGCACCCTGACTGCTCTTTGAACTGGAGAGGGAGGGAGAAGGGGATGGGAGAGGGGGAGGAGGAAAATGGGAAGAGGGGGGAGGAGGTGGAAATTTTTAAGTAAAAATTAAAAAAAAACGAAATAGCTTATGCACAAATTCTGCATTACCTGGATGCTTCAGGATATTATTAAGTGTAACTATTTCTGAAATAAATGGAAAGAGGAAAGATAGCATCTTCTTTAAAAAAATGAAAACCGTGAGGAGTGGATATGAGAGGAGATAGGGGGATTAAAATACATTGCACATGTATATGAAAGTCTCAAAAAATTAAAAAATATGTTAAAAACAAAAAAAGCGAAAAGACAACTGTCCTAGTTAGTATTAACTGTCAAGTTAACACTTTCTTTTTCTTTTTTTTTTCTTTTTTTTTTTTAAAGATTTATTTTACCTTTTTTTTCTTATTGTTTATTTACTTTATTTTATGTACACTGGTGTGAAGGTGTCAGATCCCCTGGAACTGGATGATCCCCTGGAACTGGATCTTCAGACAGTTGTGAGCTGCCATGTGGGTGCTGGGAACTGAACCCCGGTCCTCTGGAAGAACAGTCAGTGCTCTTAACTACTGAGCCATCTCTCCAGCCCCAAGTTAACACTTTCTAAAATCACTTGAAAATTGCAGTTGATTTTCTCAGGCTTGTCTGTGATCATATCTGTGAGGGGTTGACATGTTAAAATCGATGTAGGAAATTCCAGCCCACTGTGGGTGGCACCATCTTTAGCCAGGTGGTCCTGAGCAGTATAAGAAAGCTAGCTAAGCATGTGCCCATGAGTGAGCAAGTTGGAAAGTTCTCCCATGGTTTCTGCTCCAAGTTACTGCTTGAATTCCTGTCCTGACTTCCCTCAGTGATGGACTGTGATTTTAAGCCAATAAATCACACCATTCCCTAAGTTGCAACAAAAATTAAACTAGAATAATAGCCAAAGAAGATCAGCTGAAGTGAATATTGTCAGATAAAAAGGCATTTGCCAAATGGACAAAGGAGAAAGGCCATTCTGTTGGGGGAAATAAATAACTGTATAAACACAAGCAAGGGCCAACAGCATAGTGGGGGAGGGGAGAAAATGAGAGCACATGGTCTAGAAGGCCAAGGGTCAGACCAATGAATGTATGCTTTATTTGGTGGCAATAAGATGTGTTACAGTCATGACAGAAGGAGGATCATTATTAGATGTGCATTTTCAAAGGAAAATTTGGTAGCAGTAAGAACAGACCTAGAGAAAATTAGTTTGGATATAGGAAGACAAGTGAAGGAATTTCCAGTATCATGAATGGTCTACAAGAGCTAATTCCAGGACGGGTAGAACTAACTGTTACAAAGGGAAATCCTGTCTCGAAAAACCAAAATGATAGATAGATAGATAGATAGATAGATAGATAGATAGATAGATAGATAGAAAATACATTTGATTTCCAGCCCATTCCACTGATGTAACTTCTTCAGGGTCCATCTGTTCTCCACCTCAATCTACCTCCAGAAGATGTCTTGCTACCTTAACACGTTCAAAACATTTACACAAAATATGATATACTTTGTCCCGATTATCCTGCAAAGGGCAATATTTTAAGCTCTTGGAAGACAAAGGTGAAGAAAGAACGAAGAACAGTAAGTTAAGATTGCACTGTAAGAAAAGGAGTTTCTCTCTTTTTCTCAAATAGCATACAACATTAAGGAATCCTTAGTAGTGGTTTTAGAAAAACAACTGCATTATTCCTTGTATGTTAATCTACCCACTCCTTAAAGCTAACCTCTGTAATTCTATAGAGAGAATTATTTATACAATTTGACTCAGATACACTTCAACAAATTGCGAAGCTGAGTGCTTGTATCAGCTTGTCAAACCAACACTCATGTAGTTCAAGTACTATGTAAACAAGGCTTCCAGTTATGCCACAGTGGACTCTGCTCGTCTGCTTGCTTTTATGCGCCATCCTACACCAGGCATGCATTTTTACCCACATAATAAGAGAAAACCATAACCTCCGGCCTAGATAAAGTGAAATACCTTTCATGTATAAGAATTGGTTCAGGAACTCGAGTCAGCTTCACTTATAGTGGGTTCAAGTTCAGCCTATGCTACAGGAGAAGCCCTGCTTCAGATTTTTTTTAAATGAAGATAGCAATACGTGCTTTATTACTGTACTAAAGATGTGGTGAATACAGCCTCCTAGGTCGCAGAAATAATGATGCAGGTAAGGAACTAATAAGTTCTACAGAAAGGAAATAAGAATACAATTACTAGAAAGCAAACAAGATACTGTCCATGATGAGGACCATCTCAGTAAATGATTTCCTATTGTCTGGGCCAGTTTTCTCATCTCCCAGTATTGTGCATTTCAGAGGGCAAAAAGGAGAAAGCATGTGGATGTGGACAGGGTGTAGTTTTTATATTAATGGGAAGGAACACAAAAATCTCAAAGCAAAAACTACTCAGAGAAAATAAGTCAATTTTTAAAAGGAGAAATTTAATAATTATTATGCTCTTTTATCACACTAATGATGCCATTGAGCTTTCATTAAGTTGATGACGAATATCCCAGGAATGCCTATGGAAGCACTAAGAGTGATGCCTCAGCAAACCAAGCAATAATCTTAACATTCTCAACCTCGGTAAGAGTTAGGCTAGCTAAAGAAGTTAGTAGAATCTTTGCTCTGAAAATATGTCTGGCAGATCTTTATTTACATATAAATATTTGGATGAAGAGATAAAATATTGAATTTCTAGTATGTGCCAGAGACTGTGCAAGATCCTTTATATTTGTTATCTCATTAAATTCATATCGTCTCTAAAGGTAGATACTATCACCCCTGTAATAAAAAGGTTCATACAGGTAAACCAGTTTGGGTAGAATAATACAGATAAGGGTTGAATGCATGATTTGATCTCAGACTTTTAGGACTCCTAAAATCAAATTTTTACCAGCATTGTAAAATTTCTACTAGTATAGCATCTAGAAGAAAAAAAATTTCCACATATTCCTAAGCCTATTGTCTTAGTTTGGATTTTTATTGCTGTGGAGAGACACCATGACCACAAAAACTCTTATAAATAAAACAATTGGGGTGACTTGCTTAAAGTTCAATCCATTATCATCATGACAAGGAACATGGCAGCATACGGGCAGATGTAGTGTTGTAACTGAGAGAGCTACATCTCGCAGGCAACAGGAAGTTGACTGACTTCTACACTGAATGAAACTTGAACAAAAGAGACTTCGAAGCCTACCCCCACAATGCCACACTTCCTCCAACAAGGTCACACCTCCTAATAATGCCACTCCTTTGGGGACCATTTTCTTTCAAATCACCACACCTATTAACCTGCTTGCATTTTCTATGGATGCATCTATATAAGTAGAGTGTTTAGTTTGAGTGTCAAGATGCTGGTTTAATACACACACACACACACACCTTGACTTTCTTGAACTTGAAAGCTGAACTGTTAAAAGAGTTTATAGTGTTGCATTTGACAAAACACACTAACGTTTTAGTTTTTAAAAATACTTAGTGTATTTCTCCTTGCCATTTTGTTTTCTTTGATTTTGATTTTTCTGTTTTTTTTTTTTCCTTTTGAGACAAGGTCTCACTATAAAATTCTGACTAGCCTGTCAGTTTCTATGTAGACCAAGATGGCCTTAAACTCCCAGAGATCTGCTTGCCTCTGCCTCCCAAATATTGTGATTGAAGACATATGGGATAAAAGGGCCACCACATCTGGCCTTCCATAACATTTTTAAAAATCTTTCAGTTTCTTCTTTTTTAAACATTTATTTTATTTTTATTATTACTTTTGATAATTTTATACATGAATACTATATTTACATCATTTCCTCTACATACTCTCCCCTTCAAACTCCTCCTGTGTATCTCCCACTTCCTCTTTAGTTCATGACTTCATGTTCTTTAATTATTGTTATCATGGTGTTGTAGGAACTTTTTCAGCCAATAGCCTTTTAAATACTTGTCCACTTTGGGCATGGTCTCGGGTAATATACATGTAGGTGAAAAGTGTGCAGGGTCCCTTTTTTTTTCTGCTGGATTGGGTTCCTAGTTCCCAGTGCACAGAGAAGACTGAATTGCTACTCTTACTGTGAGCTTATCCCCAAATAATAAACCTTTGTTATACTCCATTCTGGGCTATTTTGGAACTCTTTGATGTATCTACATCACATATAAATATATTGTAAGCATGAATAGAAGAGAATAAGAGAGTGTAAATGTTAGGGGATGAGGGAGGACTAAATGCAGATAATGGATAAAAGCTGTGAAAGAGGATATAAAGCTAATTACTTTTCTACTTCTAGTTATGTTATAGATTTTTCAATTTTGTTGGGGGAAAAACATGTAAAAATGTGTTCAGTAGTGACAGTGTAAGATTCAGTGTGAAGTTCCACAGCTTCAGAATGGCTATTCTAACTGTACAGAACTTCACTATGATGTATAGACTTCAGGTCTGGTTAATTTCTCTGTTATTTTTTTAATTTTCATGTTTTAAAAATAAAGTTTGGAGGGTTGGAGGGATTGCTCAGTGGTTAAAAGCACCAGTGGCTCTCCCAAAGTTTGTGAATTCAATTCTTAGGAACCACACAGCAGCATACAGCCATCTATAATGGGATCTTGTGCTCTCCTCTGAAAAAAAGGTGTACATGCAGATAGAGCACTCATATACATAAAATAAATAAATTTTTAAAAATGAAGCTTATAGTATATGAAAACAAAAGCATATTTATATACACATACATATATATGCACATACATTTTACATATGTAATTATAAATACATGCATTATCTCCTTTCATCGCCTGATAAAGGTTAACATTCAGGAGGATGCCAATATGTTTTTCTTTGGGTTCACATTCTTATTTAGCTTCTCTAGGATCACGAATTATAGGCTCAATGTCCTTTATTTATGGCTAGAAACCAAATAAGACTGAAATCTCAAGGTCCAAATCAGGAGCAGAAGGAGAGAAAGCACGAGCAAGGAACTCAGGACCGCGAGGGGTGCACACACACACTGAGACAATGGGGATGTTCTATCGGGAACTCACCAAGGCCAGCTGGCCTGGGTCTGAAAAAGCCTGGGATAAAACCGGACTCGCTGAACATAGCGGACATTGAGGACTGCTGAGAACTCAAGAACAATGGCAATGGGTTTTTGATCCTACTGCACCTATTGGTTTTGTGGGAGCCTAGGCAGTTTGGATGCTCACCTTACTAGACCTGGATGGAGGTGGGTGGTCCTTGGACTTCCCACAGGTCAGGGAACCCTGATTGCTCTTTGGGCTGACAAGGGAGGGGGACTTGATGGGGGAGGGGGAGGGAAATGGGAGGCGGTGGCGGGGAGGAGGCAGAAATCTTTAATAAATAAATAAAAATAAATAAATAAAAAGTAAAATAGAAAATAAATAAATACATGCATTATATATCCATTTATACATATGTGCTTATAAATACAATCTGCTGAGCCCATTTAGTGTTGCTTATATGTATATATGTTTAAGAATGACCATTTGAGGGCTGGAGAGATGGCTCAGTGGTTAAGAGCATTGCCTGCTCTTCCAAAGGTCCTGAGTTCAATTCCCAGCAACCACATGGTGGCTCACAGCCATCTGTAATGAGGTCTGGTGCCCTCTTCTGGCCTGCAGGCATATACACAGACAAAATATTGTATACATAATAAATAAATAAATATTTAAAAAAAAAGAATGACCATTTGGGATTGGATAACCTGTCAGGGGCTTATTTCTGAAGAAGATTAATTCTCATTGGTCTAGTACTTATAGCATACAAAAATTGTCTACCAAAGTTTGTCTGGCAGAAGCTCATCATTGATATTAGTTCCACATATTGCATCTTGAATGTTTCTTCAATAAAATTCTACTCTTAGCCAGGAGGTGGTGGCGCACACCTTTAATCCCAGCACTCTGGAGGCAGAGGCAGGTGGATCTCTATGAGTTCGAGGTCAGTCTGGTCTACAAGAGATAGTTCCAGCAAATAGTGGAAACAAAGATCACTCTCTCTCAAAATGAATACTTGCCAGACAAATCCATGAAAAGACAGTAACCTAGCTACAGTTTTAGATTTTCAGGAGGAATAAGAAAATGCTTATATCTTTAAGTTCTTTTTTATTAATATTCTTATCTTTGTGACACCAACATCAACTGAGAACATCCTGTCTAGCATGCTGTAATGATGGTGTTGTGATGTGGGAGTGACTTCTTTCTAATCTGTTGCTTTCATTGGTTAATTAATAAAGAAACTGCCTTGGCCCATTTGATAGGCCAGCCCTTAGGTAGGCGGAGTAGACAGAACAGAGTGCTGGGAGAAAGAAGCTGAGTCAGTCAGTCGCCATGATTCTCCCACCCGACACAGCCGCAGGTTAAGATCTTCCCTGGTAAGCCACCTCGTGGGCTAGACAGATTATTAGAAATGGGTTAGATCAATATGTAAGAGCTAGCCAATAAGAGTCTGGAAATAATGGGCCAAGCAGTGCTTAAAAGAATACAGTTTCCATGTAATTATTTCGGGGCATAAGCTAGCCGTGTGGGAGCTGGGCAGGAACGCAGCCCACAGCTCCTTACAACAGAGTGGCCAGGAGCTGGGCGGCAGGGACGCAGCCTGTAGCTCCATTCAACAGTGTTGAATGAAAGACTGAACAGCGGTTTCAGGTTTCACATGCTAGGATATCATGGCTTAAGAAAAGTTTTTTTTTTTTTTAAATGAGCTTGCATATGTCCTAATTGTGCTGCTTGTTGGAACATGTTGCACATTAATACTGTTTTTATATTGTTCTTGCCAGGCCAATCTAGATTATAGCTGATGATATGGGAAAACATTAACAGACTTTTTTTTCCTCTTATCAATTCTGCTTCTTCCCTTCACAAGAAGCAACATGCAATCTGTACTGTTTGACCCTTCACCCTTTATGGAGCGATGACTGTTCCAAAGATGAACCCTATCAAAACCTTGTAAAGTGATAGGTGAATGGCAAGTAGCTCTGTCAATAAAATATCAGTAAACAGTGAGCAATTATTATGAGAAATGAGAAGATAATAAAATGGATGAGAAACTTAAGATTATAGAAGGCACAAAGACTGAGTCACAGTAGGTTACTGCCCAGGAGTGATGGCTTAGAGATAAGACTGGAAAAAAAAAGTAGAAATATCACTATTATAAAATGTTCAGATACATTCCCTTAATCTTCTCGAGAGGAACTGATAGTAGAAGTAGTAACTGCGCAAAACATAAAAGTTACAGATAACAGTAGACATGAGAAGGAAATATCTATTAGCTGTTTGCTAAGCACACAGTAAAATGTATTGATGTATTTAAGCCTCAAAAAATCTTCTTTGAAGAAAATACATTTACCCACTTTTACAAATGAATAAACTGAGTCCAGATATTATATAACTTGTCACAAATCAACTGGTAAGTGAAAGAATCTGAATGCAAATTTTCTCATTTTACAATCTATGATCAGTCCAGTATGCCTTTCTGAGAAACAAATGGATTTAGATTTTTAACAGTGAAGTAAACCTTTAAAACACAAGTCTAAAACAAAGTATGCTGCCTGAATGTTCTTACAGTGGAGAACCTGAGGACAGCCCCTATTAGAGATGGGCAACTTCTCCCCAGTAGGAATGTGATGGAATGCCATCTGCAAAACAGAAAAGAAGCACAATAATGGCACAGTTCTACCACTATCAGTGTCCCTGACTCTCAGCGATGACCACAGTTATCACCAGAAACATAATCACATCTGTAGTCAACAACCATCCTTTGATGAGACAATGGGGGTTTCTCCCAAACTTAAAGAAAAATAATGGTGAAGCAATGGTAGGCAACTCAGTGTTAGGAAGTGTTTCTGTCTGTATGCCTTGTCTGTTTCCCTCTCTTGATGAATTCATTTTGATTTTATGTATGTGGGTGTTTTGCTTGCATGTATGCATGCGTGGTGCTCTCAGTGACAAGAAGCAGGCATTTTATTCCCTAGAACTGGAATTACAGAGAAGCTATAAAAAGCAATGTGAGTGCTGGGAAGTGAACTTGGGTCCTCTGTGGGAGCAGCAGGTGCTCTTAACAGGTGAGCCATCGCTCCAGCCCTTCTTTCTCTTTTGACGTACAAGAGCAATAGCTTTAGTAGATCAGATCCGAGTGAATGACTACAAACATACTGTGATGGAGTTTAAAACTCCCAGAATTTTCAGGGGAAAACAAAACTTCCTTTTCTAGCAAATTACTTATCTAAATGATTAGCGATTAATATTATGCCTATTAACCATGATGTGGTTAATAACTATTAGCTATTTAATCCCTATAAAAGACATTTGAAGGCATCATCATTCAAGCCTGAGAATGAAGAAATCCAAATTCTGAGAGGTGAATCATCTGAGGTTACATTTGGACCACAAATGACAATTCTAAGTCCGTGGTTCTTTCTCTTGAAATTCTAACAACTCTAAATGTGGACTTAGGATGTAAAAAAGAAATGAAAAAAAAAAAAAACATGCCCGCTGGTGATACAACAAAGCAAAGAATGTAGGACGATCACTCTCTGTCTCAAAGCTGAGAAAAGTTCAAGGTGAGTGAGAGCTTGAGCCAGAGTGAGAGGGAAAGGGATCGGCACAGAAACAGAACTAGTAAAAGATAATGTGTCTAGAATTGTGTGTGGGGGGGGGGGTAGACTTTGAAATTATCCTCTTATCCATTTTGCTGATGCTTCTTGTAACCATGGAGCCTGAATGTGTTCTTTCGACGGTCTGGACTTACTGCTTTGTGCCTGGAATGGTCTCAACAGTCAATTCTTCTCGCTGTTCGTGACATTTAAGTTCTCCATTTATTTCGAATTGTCTTCTATGAAGATTTCAACTATATCTACAAAAGTCAGGCAGATGTGGGTATCACACACATGTTCCAAGAGTGAATAATTTTCTTTTCTTTTTTGGGGCAAGGTCCTTTATGTAATCCAGCCTGTCCTGGAAATCACAAGCCTCCTCTCACAACCTCTCAAGTGGTAAGATAGTACATGTGTACTATAACACCCAATGCTAAGAAAGATATTCCTTTTATTACATGTGTGTTCACATGTACACATGATTACTCTCTTCTCTCACCATTTTTGATCTCCCTCTCATCCATATCATCCCCCAGTCCTCCTTACCAGTCCCTTTACCCTCCTGAATCTATCAGCCATAGCACTTGTGTAGAGATCAGAGGACAATAACAGAGTTCATTCTCTGCTTAGACCATGTGAGTCTCAAGGATGAAACTCAGATAATCAGGCTTACCGGTAAGTACCTTTACCTACTGTCCATCTTGGTGGCCATGGAAAGGAGTTTTCTAGATTAAGTATTTTGTAAAACTGAAATGTCTTCCCTAAGAGGTTTTGGCAAGGCAAAGCAAACAAATGAAAATCACAGGTGGGTTCTACCTTTCCCTGCTGAACAATTTACTACTTATACATTATCCATCGAGAGGGTGAGCCAGAGCCTTAACTGTGTACCACCTATTATTTATCCTAATAGATTCCAATAGGCAGTATCAATGCAATGGTCCGATAGATGGCCTGATTAAACTAAATGGATCATAAAATAAAACAAAAACTTATAAATCTGGGAAAGGGGCTGGTAAAGATAATAAGCAGAAGATTCTGACAGGAAGAGAAGAGAGAGGATGAGAGGATAGAGTAATCACACACAGACATGCATGCACACAGTTTTCAAAGAAAGAAACTTAAAACCTCTTGATAATATAAGAATCAATATATCAAGCATCAAGAAAACCAAAACTCTATCAGCCAACATGAGCAAGACAACTATGGGCAGGAAACCTCCATCATCGAGATCAAAAGCCAAGCAAACAACTGTGACAAACTTGGAAGAGACTTAGAAGAGAGGGAAGAAGGAAAGGAAGAACTTCATCAATATTATGAATTAGGCGAATATGTTTCCTTTAGCATACCAAAATATATGTCTAGTTCTTTCTCCCAGAATCTGCAACCAGGATTTGAAATAATGCCTGGCAGTAACAAATCTCAGGGACATGTAAACAGTCTATACATGAAGGTATATAGGAGTAGGTTCATAGCACAGTACTAAAGAATTAGTTTCTAAACTGCTAGTGGTGGAAGAGCACTTGCTAATTGTATTACCCAATCACAGCATTTTACAGATGCGGAAACAAGCTCAGAGGGCAGGATCGTTTGCACAAGGTCACATAGCCAAGTAGCATCAGAATTAGTTAGAAGCAGCTTTCCAGAATCCTTTCTTAGAATGTTTATCATCATAGCCAAGAAAGAACAATATAGCCAAAGAAAAGAAGTACTAAGATATTTCTTTCCTATGTGAATTCAATTTATTTCATACTTACATAATTGTGTTGACTAGTGTTTAAAGAATTTTATATTCATTAACTTGATAATTATTATTTGAACTTTCAAAATAACTCAAGGTATTATTGTCACTGATTGTCACTGTTTTAAGGGGGATAAAAGTTAAACAAAGAGGCCAAGTAACATACAAGATTGAAAAAGTAGTAAACATTCAAGTTATTAAACAAGCTCTAAATTGTTTAATCACTATACTATTCCATACATATATTAGTTGTTGTAAATGAGGTCTGTGCACAACTTTAGCTAGTGAATAAGTTAAGATTAAGTTATTGTTCATCATATCTTATACAATAAGCTAAAACTGTCTTTAAATAGGAAGGTTTATCCTATATTAAGTAGTTTATATGCCTGTGAAAAGAAATGTAAAGCTATAATTACTAAAATCCAGTGTAGCAATGAGACCACACACTGTTGTGGTCTCTCACACACAAAAAACAGACAACATAATGACCACAGGTGATACACAAATGCTAATAATAACTTCAGATATTAATGGCCTCAATTATTCACTCAAAGAAACAGGAAGGCTAGATGGATCAAGAAACAAAATATATCTGCTGCCTAAAAAAAAAAAGCAGGTTTAATGATAGGTACAGCCATACAGTAAAAAGATGGACAAAAAAAATCAAATGGGACAAGGAAACAGCAGGTCACACATCACAGTTCTAATGTCTGACAGAAAGAGTTCAAATTAAAACCTAACAGAAGAGATAAATGGGGACACTTCATTCTAATCAATGAAAAAGTTAACTAAGAAGACATTACTACACTAAACATATATGAACCAAACCCTGGTGTACCCTATTTCATAAAAAGAAAGTGTACTAGTGGATTTAAAGACACAGGTTGAGACCAAGATAGTAAGAGTAGGGGGTTTCAATACACTTTTTCTAATTGGCAGGTCATCTGAACAAAATGTAAGCAGAGAAACAACAAAATAAACTAACATCATACATCAAATGGACTTAGCAGATATCTGTAGAATATTCCATCCAAGCACCAAACAATATTCATTCTACTCAGCAGCACACAAAAGCTTCTGTAAAACAGACCACATTCTGGGACCACATTTGAAATCTTTACAAATTCAAAAAGACTGAAGTAACTCTGTGTATCCTATCTGGCTACAATGCAATAACAATTAAAATGGAAAGAAAACAAATCTCTGGTAAATCATGTAGATTAAAAAAAACTCATTACCAGTTGAAGAATGGGTCACAGAAGAAATAAAGAATGAAATAAAAACTATTCCTGGAACTGAACGGAAATGAAACACAATACAACAAAACCTCTGGGACACATTGAAAACATACGTATGAAGAAAATTTCTCTCTCTGAGAGCCTACATTAACAACAAAAACAGAAAGAGCATGAATAGACGACTTAACAATACAAATAAAAAATGTGGAAAAATAACAAACCAAATCCAAAAGTAATTGATGGTAAGAAATAATAAAAATCAGAGTAGAAATTAATGAGATAGAAACAAAAAAAACCCACAAAGAATCAACGAATCTAAGAACTGGTTTTTTGAAAAAGTTAGATTGACAGTCTCTTGTTACAAGTAACAGAAAGGAAGGGTGGAAGGAAGGAAGGAAGGAAGGAAGGAAGGAAGGAAGGAAGGAAAGAAAGAAAGAAAGAAAGAAAGAAAGAAAGAAAGAAAGAAAGAAAGAAAAAGAGAGAAAGGACCCAAACTAAGAATCAGGAATGAGCAGGGAAGGCTACAATTTTAAAAACCTATCCCTAAAAGAAATAGATGAATTTTTAGATTTTAGATTCAATCAAAATGCCAAACATAAACCAAGAAGTCAATAACCTAAACAGACACATAGCAAATGAAAAAATTGAAACAGCAATAGCCTTACAAAAATATGTCCTTGCCAGATGGATGCACAGATATGAAAAGAGTTGTAATCAATTCTTTTCGAGAAACCCTGTCTCGAAAAACCACAAAAAAACAAACTGGGAAGTATTCATGAGACAGAAGATGAGTTGTTAGGATTCTCTTCACTGGTTTCAGCTCTCTCTGAATGGAAGCTCTTTGTTTTCATACTTTAGTTTCATCTTACACCTGTAATTCAAAACCAGAATAATTCATTTGTTTTGGGAATTTGAATAAACTATTTTCTGTGATAAAAGAAAAGAAAAAAAGAATATAGAATTAGAATAGTGGTCCTCAACCTATGGGTTGTGACCTCCAGTGGGGTCACATATCATATATCCTGCATATCAGATATTTACATTAAGATTCATAAAAGTAACAAAATTATAGTTACGAAGTAGCAACAACATAATTTTAGAGTTGGGATTCACCACAAAGTAAGGAATTGTATTAAAGGGTTATAGCATTAGAGAGGTTGAGAACCACTGAATTAGAGGAACATACCTCAATGTACTAAAAGCTGGATATGAAAAACCTACAGTCAACATCATCCTAAATAGAGAAAAGCTTGAAGCAATCTCACCAAAGTCAGGAGAGACAAGAATGTCCACATACAGAAGAATGAAATAATAGATCTTATTTCCTTCCATAAAAGCTAACTCCAAATGGATCAAAGACCTCAATGTAAAATCTGAAAATTGCTAGAAGAAAACATAGCTAATATACTACAATATGTAGGTGTAGGAATGAGGCCCCATTTGCCAAAGAATTAAGACCAACAATTGGCAAGTGGAACCTCATAAAACTAAAAAGTTTCTGCACAGCTAAAGAAACAATCAACTGTGTGAAGAGGAAGCCCATAGAATGGCAAAGAATCATTCACAGCTATACAGCGGACAGAGGATACATATCCAGAATATATAAAGAACTCGAAAAACAGTCAGGATTAAAACAAACAACACCCATTCAAATAATAGGTCTGAGACCTAAATAGTTCTCAAAAAAAGAAAATGAAAATGGCTAAAAATACCTTTAAAACTGTTCATTGCTCCTATCAACTAGTGAAATACAAATCAAAACAATAAGCCAACTTATCCCAGTCAGAATTGCAAATTCAAACAAAAAAACTGACAACAAATGCTGAAGGAGACATGGGGGAAACCCTCATGCACCATTAGTGGAATCGCAAACTGGAAAAGCTACCATGGAAAAGAGTGTGAATTCTCAAAAACTAAAAATAAATCTACCATGTCGCTCAGCTACACCACTCTTTGACATCTGTCCCCAGACTCAGTCTCCTACTTCACAGATACTTGTTCAGCCACATTTTTTGCTGCCATAGTCATCATTGTTAGGAAATGGAAACTAGCAAATGTTCTTCATCTGATGAATGGATAATAAAAACGTGGTACATTATACACTATGGAATATTATTCAACTGTAAAGAAAAATAAAATCATAAAATGTGGATGGAACTAAAAAAGTTAGTTTTGAATGAAGTAACTTAGACCCAGAATAATAATGTCACATATTCTTGTTCATCTGAAGCTCCTTGCTCCCAATCTCTGTAAGTGAGTACATAACCTGGAGTAGTTGCAGAAATCAAGAAAGTAAAAGGTGATGATTGCAAAGGTAGTAGAGCAAGCAAGAGGGGACTATCAGGTACAAGTGATCTGAAGGAAGGAAGGGGAAAATAGCATCTCTAATTGGGGAGGGTGGCGAAAAATAAATACAAAAAAAGAGGAAAGTGGGTAAAAAAAAAGTAAGGCTGTCTGAAACAGTCATAAGACATCATACTATTAACTATCTACCTAAAACTACCTATAATACATTTAAGTCAGTGTATACACATACATATATAGTTTAAATATTAGTATTGCCTTTGGTTGTCTTCCAGAGGTGGAAGGAGAGTCCTTATTTCTGAAGACACCATGCACTTTAGAATTAGATTCTTGTGCTGGAAATGACATGAACTCCTTCTTGAGGACTAGCTTTGCTGGTACTAGAAAGTGTCATGCAAGTTTCCAAAGGATGGATACAACCAACAGTCCTACCCAACTATGTCATCTACGAACCACATAAATTACCAGGTTACCATGATAGACCTAAGAGCGCAATAGTGGCATGTTTAACCAACAACTCTCTAATTGGATTTAACACCTGCTCAACAAGAGAGACACCATACTGGAAACCTAGATAACTAACCAGTGCTAATGAAATCATGGTTACTGGAGAAGAATTTACAAACACTAGCTCACTAAACAAGCATAATCTCTAATAACAATCTAAAAAACACCCTTATATCCACAGAAAAATCTAGTCTTAAACCCTCATCAAGGAAACTCATCTTTGAAACAGACAGAGACCACAACAGAAAACCACAATTGATCAAAATGCAGAGTTTTAGACCCCATACATCTCCAAGAAAACTCCCGTGTTTAAGGCTCAGGGAACATTGTGAAAGAGGGGGAAAAGAAGGGTTGTGAGAGCCAGAGGATAAGGCAATTTGCTGTAAAGTTGTCTGTCTCCTAACAATGTCAGGAACTGCAATCATAAAGTATCAACAACATGACTGTGCGAACATGATCTGGACAAGGACACCAACAGACATGCAAACATCACAAAAGAAATCTCATGCGACCTCAGCCCTACATGAAGAACTACAGACAACTAAAGAATGCTGAAAGCAGAAGAAATTGTCTTCCCCAGGGCAGAGCACACAAATTGGTTATCCAATACCAAATGGTCAGCCCTAAAACCATATACATGCAAGTAACGTTATACAGGTTGTATTTATGTATTTAGAAATGTACATACATACAAATAAACAAACATACAAAGACACAGACACAAAACACATAAAGAGACACGCACACAAACAATGTAGCAACAATGAAAAAGATGTCATGAATTAGAAAGAGAGTGAGGACACATATATGGAGGGTTTGGAGGGAGGAAAGGGAAGGGGAAGTGATGTAATTATAATCTCAAAACAGAAAAGATATTTTTAAAATAAAATAAATAAAAGTAATTTAAAAAATATATAATTGTACAAAAATGAATCATTTTATCTCAGGACTGTGATCAATTGGAGAATTTGTTAATGAAATATAAAACCATGATCTGATTATTATAACTTATGTATATATATTTTATATGTAAAATTCTATATATGTGTGTATCCCACTATACTCCTTAAAGTATCCAATTATTATGTGTCAAGATAAAAATAAATATATTTATCTGTAGCCTTTATCCCTAATCAAGAAAAATTCTCTTTGCAGCAGATGGAGATCACCTCAGAAAACCGTAGCCAATCATAATACAGAGTTGTTGAATCCAGTCCAGTGGATATATTTCCAAAATACTCTAGCACTTAAGGCTCAGGGGACATTGTGAAAGAGGAGGCAGAAAGATTTTAAGGTCCAGTGGATCATGGAGTTTGCTGTGAGATTGTGTCTCCTAGGAATATCAGAAGTTACACCCATAAAACCTCACCAACACGACTACTCAAATATGAGCTGAACAAAGATGACACCAATGAAGATGCCATACTGGATGGAGAAAAGCCCACAAGACTCCATCCTTACAAAAAGAACTAAAGGCAAATGAGGAAAGCTGGGTGTTCCCTGGTAAACCATATCAGTGCCAAACAGACAGCCCTGAGAACATACACACAGGTAGCACTGTATGGACTGATCAGGTTATATTTAGGAATATATATATATATATATATATATATGTATATACAAATTCATATATGCAGACAATAATAATTACTTAAATAAAAGAGAGATCCATGATTTTGAAGGAGTGTCTTTAGCCTCCTCATTGATGTTCCCTTTAGTCCACAACTGCTATCACCTCGTGGTTGGAGTTTTTCCCCAAAGCACTTGACAGAGCTCTTGTTTATACATTTTCAGTAGTGGTATCATTATCTTTCTTTTCTCTCCCTAGAATGTGGGACCTGAGCATGGGTTACTAAGGAGATGTACCTGGAATATGTATATAGTTAATATCCTCCTTTTTCTTAATAGTATTGCCTGAATCAAGGATATTATTTCAGTTTCTTTGTGTGGAGGAGGGACGAGGAGGCCTTTTGCCTGAGTGGTCACAATATAGCTCAATAAAAACAATAAAAAATGAGAAACAAAAGAAATCAGACTAACATGAACTGTGAAGGGACTACTCCTGTTCACAAATCATACATGTTATCACCTAACAAGTATTTATCCTGAAAGTCATTTTTTTTTTCATTTTAGGAGCTCTTAAGACAAAGAAAGTACGATTGTTGAATTGGCTGTAGATTTAAGAGAATAACCCTTATCAACGGAAAGATTGTCTTTAATGAATTTTTTTCAACAATAGAGATATAGCTAAAGAAAAAATTAAAATGTTAAATCTAAATCCCAATTTTGGAGGTTGGATATTTTGTGGAATTATTCATTATTATTTGATATCAGGAACTCTGAGATATGAAGTGGGCTTCCAGGCTATCTTTTTGCTGTTGTCATTGAGTGTCCAATTCTTTAAATTTATTTATTTTACATCCTGACCGCAGCCTCCCCTTCTTCCTTTCCTCCCATTCCCTATTCCCTCTGGGCCCCTCAATCCACCCCTCCTCTGAGTCCACTCAGAAAAGGGCAGGCCTCACATGGGCAGTAGCAAAGCAAGGCATATCAAGCTGCCTTAAGACCAAGCACCTCCCCCTGTATTCCAGCTGGGCAAGGCAATCCAGCACGAGGAATAGCTTCCCAAGACAGGCTACCTTTTTTTTTTTAAAAAAAAAAATCTTTTTTAAATGTACCCAAATCAATAGTTTGTCTTGTCTTCATTCATAATCTTCTCATACATAATGCTTTACTTTGAAATATTATTTTCTGTGTAAGTGCATAAAACATAATTTATAGTAAGTATAAAACCCAACGTGAAGCTCTATGACTTCAAGATAGCTAGGCTAACAGTATAGAAGTTCACTGAAATACATAGACTTTGAGTATAGCTAATCTCGTTGGGTGATGTTCTTTATTTGGAAATTCTTTACAATAAGGTTTTAATAATTTGTTTATAACTTTTTTAATTAAAATATATTCTTATATATAAGCACTTTACATTTCTTTCTATGATTCCTTTTTTGTCTTGCTATGAGTTCTTTTTTAAAATTTACAATTTGAAATAATGTTTTATGAAATTCCCAAATTAGACAAATCATTTTCCCAATAAAAATGATGAGAACAAGAGACAGAAACTGGTCAAGAAGTTTGGGGGTAGGGACCTCCAAAAGGAACAGTCTGAATTTGCCCTTGACTAAAAGCAGGAAATGTTGGGTCTGCCTCTAGGGATGCCAGGAGCAGAACTACTTTGTTACCTCTCTTAGCCTAAATGAGCTTTCCTGTTATCAAAGCTGAGTGGAAGCAGCAGACCTACTTCAAGGATAGGCCAAGTGGAAGAAGCAGTGCATCCCCTTGTCCTCACGCCTCACCCTACTTACTATCCTTGAAGCACAAAAAGGCTGAGGTAGAGGCCGGCGGATCTCTGTGAGTTCGAGGCCAGCCTGGTCTACAAGAGCTAGTTCCAGGACAGGAACCAAAAGCTACAGAGAAACCCTGTCTCGAAAAATAAAAAATAAAAAAAATAAAAAAGAAACAAAGAGGCTGAGGTGAAGAACCTTGGAATCTGAGGACTGGATTTCCAAAGTGCAATGGAGGAAACAATAGGAAAGTAAGTTCTTAGACAAAAGAAAATATCATGGCTAAGACATAAACATGATGTCTGAACATATATATTAACAATTTCAGATTCTGATACTGGAAAACTTCCAGAAAGATTCTCAGATGGGCACTACTTTCTCCGATCTGTGTCAGAGGCCCAGAAGATGCAGGAGGAGGCTGTAAAGAATGGCTAGTTGAAATACTGTTGTATTCATTTATTTATTGATATATTTTGCCTAGCTAAACCCTCGTTTTGCTGATTTACACCATCAAAACTGAAAAACTGCACATCTAAAGGTTCTAAAATATAGAACAAAGCCAAACAAACAATAATAACCCTGTACTTCCTGGCTGGACCCTCTTTACCTCTATACAGACCAGCAGGATGGAAAATGATCACCAATTCGCCAACCTTTAAACTGCTGACAACTAGATTTTTCTCTATCCCTCAAGAATATGGTGCCTCCCTTTCCAGACTGAAACGCGTTTAGTCTCTCAAATCTTAGCTATGAGATGATATGATAGTTTAGTATGGACGATAATAAACTCTCAGTTTTCCAAGTCCATCTAAATCTATAGGTGATCCATTATATACTTTCCTAATCAACCCAGTCTTCAGTCTTCTATAAAATGTCTTATTAGCTGCCAAAGAGTCCTATACCATACACCAGTCCAGGGAAGCTGCCGAACAAAGATGTAAAGTACTTGCAGTTTTCTTAGGACAGTGGTGGCCATGCAGGAGCCTAAAGTTAGGATTCCAAGAAGATACTCCTCATAATAACTTAGGATGTGTCTCCAGTAATATAGGGGGCAGAAGACAGGTTTGTTTGTGTGTTTGTTTTTTGATTTATTGCATACCCTGGTGGAAGTTGAAAAACAATAAGCCACCAAGAGGAAGGTCCCGTCTTAGAAAGGCCAATTTATAACTAAACACAATGGGTTCACATCTCAATGGGTAAAAAGCTGAAAGAAACACAACCAAGGTAACAGTGGAGAAAGATTTATGACCTTCAGCAGGTCATAGAGCAGTGCCCTCCAGGAACAAAGAGTGCTAGAGCATTTTTATGTCTTCCCAGTGAGAACTCTCTTCGAGCGCTTACCAAAAATATTTTAATAATGATAAACAACCAGTTCCAACTAATGCACAAAGGGGAACAAGCCCTGAATAGAAGTCCCCCTCAACGTCTACAGATTCACAAACCTAAGTAATGCTTTGAGTAATTGGACATCTTTTAAGAGACGGAAATTTCAAGGTTTGGTTCTTGGGACAATTGGGAAGATTTACAACGTAAAAATATCGCCAATAGTTATCTTGAGACAGAGCAGGGCCGCTCTTCCGGGGCAGCTGGTTACCAGGGTCACCCTGCCTGCCTGGCAGAATTACGCTCTTCCTGATAAGAGGCACAGCCTTGATTAGTGGCTGCCAGCCAGGGTTGTCTACACTGCCAGACAAAAGCAGGGCAGCACTTGAGCTAAACTTTTCCTGTGTAGCTTAGGATTTTCTAAGCACGTTTATTGGCAAACTCTTTACAACTTTACTTTATTACTTCAATAGAACATCAGGATCTTATTTAGAGAGTCTATATAGACTCACATAAGAGCGTGCTTCAGTTAACGTCGCGGAGCACACATTTTAGACATTAAACTGGGGCTAATGAGATGACCCTGAAAGTAAAGGCACTTGTGCCCAAGCCTGAAGGCCAGAGTGCAAACCTCGGAACCTACATAGTAGGAGGAAAGAGGCCCCAATGCCTGCAAGATGCCCTCTGCTCTTTACACGCACCCTGTAACACACAAGCATCCCCAAGACACACACATAGAAAGTAAGCGAATAAATAAACAAATGTAAAAACATAAAAAATGAAAGTAAGAGACAGCAATGCCTCTGAGCATGCTCAGTTTGCACCATAGAATTTTGGCTCAACATGAAGGAAAGGATTCTTTGAATGTGCAATGACCCTGAAGGTGCTATCTCTATTCAGTGGCGAGCACTACTGACCTGATGAAACCACAATGGACTTCTCCATGCTATACACCAGCTAAACACAAACTTTAAGAATGAGTACAGACCCCTGGGTGGGGGGGGGACCTGATTTTTCCTGAAAATACAAAATTCCAGTCAACCTGAGTCAGAGTAGCTTTTCCTTTCTCCTATGTCTTTGTTTTCAGCATACAAAGCCCTCTGTCCTCTGTTGCCTGGGTGATCTCATTCTGTTTTGTGTAAGAGACTCCTCTATTCATGAATTGCAAATAAAAGTCAATTAGATCTATGTTTGGTGTGATTGTGTGTGCCCTCCCGCTGCAGTACACTAAAACAGGAGCTTTGAATCCCTTTTTCCTAAAAAGCATTGATTCCCAGGAGTGCATGTAACTAAAAGTAGAGCAAAAGTCTTCCATGTCTTCCCTCATGTTGGGTTTGTCTCCTTTGTCTCAAAGCATGGAGATTGCCATTAACCTCTTTCCCACTCACTCTGGGTTCCCAGAACAGCAGAATCTCCCCACAGAGGACTCTTAGATGCTGTCTTTCAGATGAGGGAAAGGCCACAGACTGAAATAGAGGTGATCATCTATATGGACATGGACTACCTGGGGATACCCTGAAAGACCAGACCTTGATCAGGAGGGCTTAATTGTGCATACTTCTTACTCTCTGTTCAAACCCAAAGTTTCTCTGCTAGTACCCTGATGAAGGAGTCAGGACCGCTAGACCCCCTTTTGAACTCCTCTTCTCGGTATCTACACTTGTTGGGAGCAGGCGGTCCTCTGCTCTACATGACTGCACATTGTGCAAAACAATAGGGTTTTTTTCAGGATGTGCACTGCCCTAAGAGATTCCATTTTACAGGCAGCTTGGGACTCTGTTTTAAGGGAGGAGAAAAGTGACTGCAGCCCCCGAGCAGATCCAGAAACAGCACCGTCTGTCAGGCATCACCCATCTAATACAGACTAATAAGTGACTTATTCCTGGGAATAGAAATGGAACCCAGCCTACAAGCCCAACATCAACCTATCATCTAATACCTTAAGGATACATGAAGGACTGAGGACAATTCCTGGAACTTTGACTCCACCGGTACTATAATGTTGATGCAGTCTTATCAACTGCCTGTTTACTTACCTGTTTGCCCGTCTTTCTCTAGAACGGTTCAGTCTTTCACCTACCAGGTAAACTTTACAATTTCACCCTCAAACTGTACTCTACTGTCTCCAGTAGCAGCTCCCTCCCAGCACTGCTCTGGTTGATTATCCATCCGATCAGTGCAGGCTCTCTCAACCCAGTTGTGAACCTTCTCGAACTCTGTTGCAGTGTTATTTAACATATATGTATGTGTGTGTTAAATACTAGTTAAAGTATCCTTTTATTTATATGCATACAAATCATGTATTTAAATGTATATTATAATCCATATATCATTATTTTTGATATATCAAATGGTAAGTATATAATTATTTAACCTATATATATGCATATAAATACATAGATGTAGTCAATGTGTTCTGTGTGCTGTGTGATATGAATTAGTAATAGTAATTAAGACTGGGATGAAAGGCATTTGCCTCAGCCAGGCTACCAAGGTATCTACATCACCGACCCACTTTTACCTTTTCCTTTCCAAGAAATCCTCTTGCCTCCAACTCCAGAGTGCTTGGGGTTACAGGTCTGGATCAACTATTGAAGATGGCTAATGGGTAAGTAAATAACAAGAGAGAGGGCAAGTAAATCACAACTACAAAGGAGAGACTAGACCAAAAAAATAAAAGTTTAACCAAGATCGTTAAGATTTGCTATAAAATACAGAAAAGATTCTCAGGACTCAGGAGGTACTTAAGGGCTAGAAGCTGAGAAAGGGAAGAAATCGGTGAGGGAGTAATGATTGCTAACATTCAGACAGCGGCAAGAGGAACGTAAAAAACAAAATGTAGTAAAAGCTGCAAAGTATTGCTTCAAGAGGAACGTGGATATAAAGCACTTTGTAGGGAGGCGTTGTGCTAATATGAATGCAAGAGAATAGGTGAACATGAGAGGAGCATGTGATAACTTCAGTCAAATGAACGGTACAGAGAAATGTAGACTTTTTAAAATGTGTATACACACATATGGTAAATATAAGTGTTTGGGGGATATATGAGAAGGCGGAAAAATAAATACTGCCTTATAAAACTATATAGTTTGAACTTCCTAAAAGCTATTAAAATAGTATCTTTCATTCTGGTAATTTTTCATAAAAATCTCAAAATGGTACTATTTATATATAAAACTCGTTAGAATCAAAGTATGAAGTTTTTATTTCAAATTATAAATTTGGGATAAAGAGTGATTAGGACTATGAAAAATATTGCCTAACCATCTAACTGCTGCAGCCAGGGCCATGCAAATCTGAGTGGCCTGCACTGCTACCCAATGCTATGTTACTGTCTGGGCCAGAGCTGCAGCTGAGGGCCATGTCTGGGTCTGTGGCCCTACTGCAGCCAGGGCCTGTGTGCTGTCCAAGGCTCCTGTTACCATCAATGTTCTGTGGCCCATGTCACTTCAGGGGGCCATAAGAACCATGCATGATGAAATCAGAGCCAGGCCCATCCTTCACTGGCCCTGGGAAAGCTGGCCCTGCCTCTCACTGGACATTGCTGCGAGAAAGCTGATCCTGACCCTCACGGGAGAGATGACCCCTGCAATTTGGAGAGATGGATCCCATCCCTCACCACAGGGCAAGGGAAAGCTGATCCTGATTACTTGAGTATAGGGAAACTGGCTCCACCACCTCACCTGAGGTGGGCTGCCCAATTGGCCTGCACTGAGCAGCTCAGCTACCACTCAGGCCCACAGCCGGGCCTTGGGTTGGCCCATCCTAACATCTACCCAACCTAGGACCTGCTGGAGCTCGTGGAGGGACTGGTTCTGTGGAACGGTACCAGCAGGATTTCTATGACTCAGGGCAGGTTTCAGATATTCCAGAGGAGTTTAGTGAGGTTCCAGTGATGACAGTGTACCAGAAACCAGAGGCCTTGAACCAGACCAATGACTGGTTACATTGAACATTTGCTAGTGAAGTTAACTGGACAAAAGGGTGTGCTGGTGATACACTGCTCCCAAGGCCACCAGGACACATGATGAGGTACTGGAGAGGTGGGAAAGATGGAGAATCAAAGAGGTTTTGTTTGTTTGATTTTTTTTTGTTGTGTTTTGCTCTTGTTTTTATTTGCTTGCTTGCTTTGTTTTATTTTGTATTGGTTTTGAAATTTTTCTTTGAGGGGGCGCTTCAGGGGTGAAGGAAGGCTATGAGGGGACTGAGAGGTGAACAGAATTGGGGTGCATGATGTGAAATTCCCAAAGAATCAATAAAGAAATTATGTTAAAGAAACTGATAAATGACACAAAATTTGTTTTTTTTTAATCTTTAAATATGCCTTCATGTATGTTTGTTGTCTCTTTGTGCTTATGTTTAGATACCATTTACATAGTAATAGATTAGACTACAAGTGTCCCCATAAATTAAGTTGTTAAATTGGCACCCGTTCCTTTTAATTAATAGTGCAACTGGAATTTATAGGGAAAAGCTACAGGTACAGCAGCCCAATAGGCTAAGCTTAGCTAAGAACTTGCTGAAGGAATGATTTTATGTTTTCTTAACATAACTGCTTATAGTTTATACTTGGTTGTAATTAGGAAACTAAATCTTAATAGGAACCAGGTTTATTTTTAGACCTGCCCTTACAAGCTGTGTCTAAGTATTAGATAACACCTTAAGTTTTAACCACAATTTTCTTCACTTCTGATACAACTGATCTTTTCTACTGCCTGGTAACTATACTTGGGGGCCAAATCCAGTGAGGATATATGGGGTAAAAGGACATCCAATATTTTGTTCCTTGTCCCCAGATCAACTAGGTCCCAGGAGCAACAGTTCTCTAAAAGGATCCTATAGCTCCAAGAATCCATCTGCCCTGCTGATCAGAGAGGCCACCGAGACACCAGAGCTTAGATTCTAATTAGTGTACATTCTACAAGGAGGAAAGTGAACACAGAGAAATTGTCTTCCATGTTACCAAGAGAAGTCACTTGGTCAATAGGAATCGGACACCCCCCCCCAGCAGATGGCACACAAATGGTAGCAGAAAATTAAAGAAGGCATAAGGCTCTCCCCAGTTGTCTGAGAGAACTCCAAATGGATCCTCAACTGGCCTTACAAGTAACACATAACAAAAAGGTTAATTTCTGGCAAAGTAGGTCATATACACCCAATGGGGAAGCATAGTCAAAAATAAAATGATTGCTAATAATATAGAACAAAAAGAACAAGCTACAACTCAGTCAGCTAGTGTGGTCTCCTAAAGATGAAGTATCCCCTCTTGTTCATATATTATATGAAAAGAATAGTAAAAAAAAAATTATATAAGAAAAGGCCCTTGATAAAGTTTCAACTTCCCTTCAAGGTAAAACTCCTTAAGAAACTAAGGAACCAGGCACGGTAGCTTGCACCTTTAATCATAGCACCTGAGAGGCAGAGGCAGGCGGATGTCTGTGAATTCCAGGGTACCCTGGCTTACATAGCAAGTTACAGACCAGCTAGGGCTACATATCAGGACTCTGTATATATCCCAGTGAAATAAAAGCTAGGTATGACAAACCTATAACCAGTGCTATATCAAATTGGAAAAACTAAATTTGAAAGCGTTTCTTCAAAACCTTGGAACAAAGGTTCCCACTCTCCCCACTTTTAGTCAACATAGTGCTCAAAGTTTAGCTAGAGCAAGAAAAATGAAGTAAAAAGGACAGAAGGAAGAAAGAAGTCAAATTATCCCTACTTGCAGATAATAGGTTTTTTCCATATATATTATATTATGATTCCATGTGCATATGCAAATGTGACCATATCACCCCATTAACCATTTTAAATCCCTCTGTTGGCTCACTTCCCAACTATCCTCCCCCCTTGCATGTCCATTTTTGACACCAGTCTTCTGTAGATAACCACAGATGCTGTTTATTCATAGCTACCAAACCAGGTCATAGCCAATAGATAACATTTCATAGTGTTTCTCCCACTCTCTGCCTATTACCATCTTTCCTCATCCTCCTCCATAACGTTTCCTGGGCCTTGATGTCATATAGATGTCCTGTTTACGGCTGAGTACTCAACAGTCACCTACTCTCACCATTTGACCAGTCATGAATTTCTGCATTATCCACTGTTCACTGCAAAAGAAGAGTCTCTAACCAAAGCTGAGAAAAGCACTCACTTAGGGTATAAACATAAATACTTAGAAAGTAGTCTGGCTGCATGGCCATTTATTGAAACATCAGTAGTAGATTCTACTCCATGGTCTCTGTCCTTCCATTAATAGCTTTTCCTTCTTTGGATAGGATATTATTCTGTAGTCCAGGATAGCCCAGAACTCCATATTTAGCCCAGGCTTGCTCCTAACTCCTGGCAATCTTACAGCTGAGATTACAGGTGTAAGCTACCATGTTAAGGTTTGTAACAGCGCTTCACTAATTCTGTAATTCTGTAGAATTCTGTAATTCTAGATTTTTAATTCTGTAGAATCTAGTTGAAATTCCTCTTTGTAGCATTCAGTGTTCATTCCGTTTTACGAAAATCTATCATTGCAACTTAATTTCTCCTTAAATACAGCATATGATTTGCTTTAATGATTTACTCTGAGTTTATACCCTTCAAATTTTCTTGGCAGGAAGTTTTTCTTACTTCCCCAGAGGCTGATCGGATCTATACTTTAGATTCAGTTTAAATGCCATAAAGCTTTCTTCATTTTACACTTCTCATACTCATCTAGAACGAGATGCTGTTTGCTTGTAAACTATAATAGTGTCTCGTTTGAGTTTTTACATCATCCGTCTATCTAATGAGTTGTATCTCTCATCACTTCACTTAATGAAGACAAGAGGTCAGATGCTCTGACTAAGCTTGCTTTGTACACTGCTCAGCAAGGTGAGCTTCCATAAGCCACAACTCATGATGATAGCTATTGGAAGCGTCAATCATCTATCAGAAGCCAGGAACCATTTTTAGCACTTTTATAAGTACTAATTAATTTAATTTTTAAAATGACTCTACAAGATAGGGACTATGACAATAACCAATTTACAGGACAAAAATTAAGCAACAAACAAAGAACCAAATGCAGCACTGGTTACATACTGCCCAAGATCACAAAGTTATTTAAGTATCAAAGTTGAGATATGAATTCAGTCTGGTGTCAAAACATGCACAATTAGTCTCTAAATTTTCTTTGAAGTTTAATAACTGATAACAGAATAAATCTTAATCAGTAGGGTTCCATTCCAATAGAGGTAATTAACAACTCAGTACTATATAAAATTGAAATAATGAGGATAGAGAAAACACAAAGAACAAGTTGATTCCAACGACAGAGTCAATAAAATTTATGGTAGGCATAAAATACCGTGATAATGGTCACTGAACCCTAAATTTTAACGTCAAAAGACAGTTCTTTTTTTCACATATAGGTGGTAGGAATGTACATAAATTAATACTATCTAGCTGAACAACTGAGTATTCTATTATCCAGAAACTCTACTTGTATAACTATTGCAACAAAATGTAAACTTACATACATCAGAATAAAAAGGTATTGGTCATACCAAAATCTAAAACTTCCCCATCAAGAAAAGATCGTGGTATGCTAGTAAAATCAAATAGTATGCATCAATGGGTATTATCTGTAACTGCAAGGGAGAAAGGGACAAATCTTTCAGACAGTAGAATATATGTTGTATAACTCCATGCTGATGTTTTTAAAAGGCCAGGTTTGGTGGCACATGCCTTTAAATCCCATAACTTGGGAGGCAGAGGCAGGCAGATCATGATTTCAAGGCCAGCCTGGTTTACAGAGCAAGTTCCTGGACAGTTGCGGGCTATACAGAAAAACCCTGTCTTGGAAAAAAATAGGAACGGAGAAAAACTGACATATCAGTTGAAATCATGCCCATGGGCTGGATGTTAATTAGAAGAAGAAATGTCTTTTTCATTCTAAATGTTTGCTTATGCCCACTTTATAAAGCTATGTAAATTAATGATCTATAAACATATGTCATGATATCAATTTTCTTGAGCAGGAATCTTATCTTTATATCAACCTAAAACTAAGCAGGCTATTTTATCACTATGGGCCTCCGCTTGTTTATCTAATTATGGGAATAATAGTAATAATAACACCCTTCATGGTATTTTTAAGGAGTGAAGACCAAATTCATGAGAACTATTAAGCACCAGGCCTGCCACATAGCTAAGCACTTAGTATGTGTCACCTGCTACTATTACTTTTCTGTGCCAGTTCTTTCTTCTAGTTACCAGCCAGCTTTTCGCTTTAACCCATCCCCATCTGTGCACGCAGGGAACAGTCACATTCTAACACTCAAAAATAGGGCAGCTCCTCTGTCTCCTCTTTGCCTGAGCAAGATTTAAAACAATTAAACTGTGTATTCAAGCGACCTGAGTTTGGGCTGGGTACATACAGTGTGGCCCAAGTTCACGTGAACTGGAGCAAGAGTGACTATAGCAGAACTGAAGGACCTTTGCTCTTTTATGGTGCCAATATCCCTTAGACCATGCCAGGAAACCTAGTGTAAATAACAGCAACTGGAAATGAGAGGATCCAGAAAAGGGTAATGCTGGAGGCAGTTATCAGTTACAGAAAGGAGTCCCGAGGGAACTGGGCATCGGAGAAAGAGAAGTTTAAACTCCGGAGTTCTTGCTTTACCCATTGCATCAGACAAAGTCTGAGTCCATCCACCACATGGGCATAACATGATTAGTTTTAAAAAATGGAGAAAAGGCCTCGTTTAAAAATTAGGGGAAGCAACACCTAATCCAAGTCTGCTAACTTCCAAACCTCATATTCATCTCATTAAAATATGGGCTTCAATTAGCATGGGCCTAATCTCTAATATTCAATGAAAACTACTAACCACAGGCTAGTTATGAAGTCTTCACTGTTCCTCAGCCCTAAAGGGGAGAACTAAACTGTCAGAAGGGAGAAGGACTTAGAATATATAGGGGTTCCTGGGATTGGGAAGGAAGAGTCAGAAAACATGAGGAACAGAAGTAGCTCTAAAGGACAGGCAGGCTTAAACAGTGTCAACTGAGTTGATAATTCTATCTTGTGTAATTCTTTCCTCAGTAGAGCTGCGCTAGGTGCACTCAGTTTTACCTGCTTTCTTTCGGACTGCCAGGCTAGGACCGGAGGGATGCTCAGACCCATACACTTAACTTGGGGGCAGAATGGGGATCTGGGCAGCCTGTTTAGAGACAGGGGGTATCCAAAGAAGGGAAGGGGGAAAGGAAAAAATATTGGAGAAAGAAACTTTCCAGGGTGTGGCACCATGAAGGTGGCTACCAACTGAAGAAGTTAAGGTAAAGATGGTGAGGGGTGCCAGTTGGGAGTTTGTAAGGTGTCAGAAGACACCTGCAGGAAAGTGGCAAGCACTCACCGAGTATGTAACAGATAGGAACACAAACCATCGGTTTTAGCTCCACTGCTGCTCCCAAATCGGACGAGAGCAGAGAGCACAGTTTGACCCAGAGGGTCTCGAAAGCAAACATAGATAGGGGCACTGGAAGTCAAAGAGCAACCTGAGAAGTAAACAACAGTGTGCCTGAAGTCCACATTGAACACCAGTAGAGAGTTCCTGACTCCCAGTCCAAGTTAATGTTTTTCCTTACCTGGGGTACCATGAAATGGTTCATGACTACAGATGCTGCCGGCAAAACCCCCTGCTGCTTCTCCAGCTGCTGCAGCCTCTGCTCCAAATTTCTTAGCCCTGCTTCTGGTCAAAGTCTCATCTCCTGATCCTAACAAAAGCTCCTGTCAGGACACTTCATTCATAGCTATACCAGCATCTTGCTTTCTGTCGAGTGCCTTTTTATTTTGCTAGCTAACTGTTCTGGTTCGGGTTCAAGGTTTGGCACAGCTCTTAAGACTCCAGACTCCAAGTCTAGAGATACAGCTCATTTTGGTATAGAAGCTGCAGGGCATACAGCATACACAAGGCCCTGGATCCCATCCCAGGAGTGCACAAAAGCATTGTGGCGAACGCCTGTTCCTTCCAACACTTAGGAGGTTAAAGCAGGAAAACTAACAGTCCAGGAAACCCTTAACCACATAGCAAGTTGTGACTGTTTCAAACAACAACAACAACACTGGAACCAGGGATGTGAATAGTGCAGCCCTTTTTGTACTTCACTGTTGTTATAAGGGCACAGGTACCAACATGATGGGCCGACTTAGGCTGGCAGCTGGGTTTCTAAGGAGCTCTTCTGTGATGAGACGTTGGGCTAGCCCATATTGAATAATTTTTGAGTGACAGAAAGGTGTGTCTCTTCTATTCTCCACCTTCATATGTCTCCTGTCAAAACCTCAAGAGAAGGCTCACAGGCTGCATTGTTCAAACCTCAAAAGAGTTCTATAATTATCATCTTTAGTGACCAGTAAATTCGGCTTTCTAATCATCTTCTCTACTTTGTCTTTTAGATCCATTCAACTCTGGCTGCCTAATCCCCTTTCCTCTGGGGACTTATTCTGTTCTCAACATTCGCCACTGTCGAATGATAGTCAACTCTCTTCCTGTAGCTCTTATTGGAACGCAGGCTCACTGTGCGCATCCTCAAGTGAGCCTTCCCTTCCGCTGCCCGGCTCGTCTAGTTCAGCTCATACTCTTTGATAAGGGATTCCTAAATTTATATCTCAAGTCCTGTGCACTCAAACCAAGAGTTCCATTTACCTACCCCTGGTAGGACATTAAAGCTAGGGTGGCTCCCATGGAACTCTGGCTTCCCTTCAGAGGTGCCTTTGACGTCTTCCTTCGCCTACCTCTGCCATCTGCTGTTCCTCGAGTGTAACTTTCTCCTCCCACTGCATTTCTAGCTTCTCAGTGAAAACATCGTTCTGGAGTTGTTTGAACGAGTGAAAAAGGGACCTGAATGCTGTCGCCTCTGCGTTCAAGTTGTCCTGTGTGTCTCTGCGTGTTCTTGTGTGAATGGGCACACATCTGTGGGGGTCAAAAGAGAACCTCAGGTGCCACCCATTTTATTGTTATTTTTTATTTTTTTTACTAAAAATTTCCACCTCCTCCCATTTCTCTCCCCCTCCCCCCACTCTTCCCCCCCCCTCCGCCACTCCTCTCCCCACCCCTCTCCAGTCCAAAGAGCAGTCAGGGTTCCCTGCCCTGTGGAAAGTCCAAGGTCCTCCCCCCTCCATCCAGGTCTAGGAAGGTGAGCATCCAAACAGGCTGGGCTCCCACAAAGCCAGTACATGCAGTAGGATCAAAACCCAATGCCATTGTCCTTGGCTTCTCAGCAGCCCTCATTGTCCACCATATTCAGAGAGTCCGGATTTATCCCGTGCTTTTTCAGTCCCAGCCCACCTGGCCTTGGTGAGCTCCCAATAGGGTCGGGGTGCTGATTTACTTCTTAAAGGCTTTGTCTCCGAATAACTTTGTTGTTAATGTTGTTGTATGTTTTACTCAGTGCCAAACTATGTAGTCTGTTTGGATCTGAAATGCTCAATTTTCCTGCCTCAGACTCCCAAGTACTGGTATTATAAGCATGCACCACCACAGCTAATTTTTAATATTTTTTTGAATTTGGGATTAAGGTTCATAATAATTTCAGAAGGAACACAAATCTGTAAACTATAGCACAGCTGTTCAGAGCCAAATCCTTGGAGTTATTATCTTTCTCTTGTTTCATATGTGGCACAGCTAATTTAACAAACACTTCCTTTGCAATGGGCTCCAAATCTATTTTTCAACTTGCATCCTGGCCCCAGCCTTGGGATTTTTAGCTGGATTATTGTCACAGCATGTTAGCTGGTCTCTATGTTTTGGCCCTAGTTCTCACAGAATCTCTTCTCTGCACAGAATCTTTTAGACTCTGTAGTCTAAAATGATGTCAGTATTTTGAATAAAACATGAAAATGGTCCCCATATCTAAATACAAGCTGAATGCTTAATCATGGCCTGTGAGGATATAAATAGGAGTTCGGCCCGGTACCTCTCAACTGCGCCTTTCATTATTCTTTTCTTTTTCTTTCTTTGTTCATATTGGATTCCTTGCCATTTTTCCTAAGGCCTTTCCATTTACTATTTCTTCCTGACTAGGATGTTTTCTTCCCTCTGATATGCACATACTTATTGACTTACCTCTGTCAGATCTCTAACCAAATGCCCCTGTATCAGAGAATCCTTATCTAAGTGCCTTATATAAAATAAAGCCATTCCTGATTCTCTAACATTCTCTACTTTTGCCTCTTTTGCCAAAGTTATAATGCCATTTGATAAGATAGAGGTACATCTGTCATCTCTTACTTATTTTTCTTTCTGTTAAGTCATGCTTGGTTTGCAGTCATTAATAGCTTGCAGTAATTAGTAAGTACTTACTGAATTAATGAATGAATTTTCAGAGCTGCCACAGATTTTGACACCATTAGTATTAGTGGTTCGTTATAGTGGTTCTCTTTAAAGCAAATTGGAGCAGACTGTCCTACCAATGAATATAGGACAGTCAAAATTCAGAAAGGGCCCCTCACGGGAGTAGGAAATCCAGGGAAGGGATGAGAAAAGTTAGAAGAAAATGTTAGGTTCATAAAATATTTTCCATAAGAGATAATAAATATCCTTTTTTTTCTTTTGGATAGTCAGTTACATAACTCTTGTGGTTTGTCTATTTAATGCACTACCCAAGTGATCAGGAAAGTGCTTGGCACATAGCAAATGCTTGATACTAGCTGAACAAGTGATGAGAGTAAACTTTCCTAAATTTAAAGTTAGTGTCGATTAGAGGGCAGCATAAAGGCTCAAAAACACAAACAGAGAAGAGAGTGATAATGGTGTCCCATCAGAAGATGTGAACTGGTATGCATGTACATAAATTTCAAGTCCCCAAAAGAAAAGACCACTAAATACAATTCATTATAGTAAATTTCTCCTGTCCTGCTTTACTCTCAAGTTTACAATTTAGTTCTTACATATTTATCTTCTACTTACTTACTGAAAGGTGATGTTCTTCCCATAGTAATTGGGAGAGCGAGAAGGTTTACTCCATTCCCTCACCTTAGAGACATAGAGACAGCCCCCAGAATGCTACTGCCAGAGGCTTCTGATGATGTGGCCAGTGATGATTGCTATAAAAGTCATAAAGCCACAGTGACATCACCTCTCCTTCAAAGCTAGCAGCAGGAAGCTTGGGGCACAGCTTTACCCTAGACCTCTACCAACTTGCTGCTTAGAGAAAGCTTAAGAAGTAGAGTAGACTTTTAATCTTCTGTTGCTCTTAGCTGATCAGGCGTCTGGAAGCAACTGTCCACAAACTCCTGTGAGGGCCAACCTTTGTGAACTCTGCATTCACCTTATAGAGGCAGCAGACTTCAGTTATGCAGTGCACAGAGGACATGAGCCAAGACTTCTGGCAAGACTGCCTCAAATTGTTCCTCCAGGCAGAGATATGCAGTGATGCAGCAGTTGTCACCAACTGTCCACCCTGGCTATTAGCTTCTTGCCCTGAAGGCAACTTTATCCAGATGACCCAGGAAGAAATTCAGACCTTACTGGCAAAGGACCGGCGAGAAAAGCTGTTTCTCCAGGGAGTCACCCTTGCTGGGATCAAATGCCTGCTAATCCGAGACAACCTGTTCACCGAGGGTAACAACAGCATGGACCTGCGTACCAAAGATCAAAGCAGAAGTAGCCAGGCTGTGACAGTAGTTCAGATGGGATCTGTGTACCTTGTGGTGATGGGGGAAAAGGGGACCGAAGGAGGACCTCTCAATCTCAAAGCTTTTGAGATAGCAGGCTACATGAGAGAGGCCATTCTTAAACAAATTTCCCGCTGCTAAGTAAATAAAATGACCTTGTGTTTCACCTGCAATTTGAACTCAGTTCTGTTTCACCTACTAAATTAGCTTATTCTTGAAAAATGAAGAAGATGCCATACCTAATTTTAAGGCATGTAAATGTCTTTGGGGATGAAGAGAGGGGCATATCTTGAAAAGTTTCTTTAGACCAGTGATTCTCAACCTTCCTAATGCCATGACACTTTGGTATAGTTCTTTATATTGTGGTGACCTTCAGCCATAAAATTATTTTTATTGCTACTTCATAACTGTAATTTTGTTTCTGCTATGAATCATAATATAAATATCATTTGACCCCTCCAAAAGGGTTGTGACCCATAGGTTGAGAACCACTTATTTAGGCCATCAGGCTTCTAGGCCTTTTCCTTATGACTTTATTTGCATTTTTTACATCGAAAATATGATCCTTCCTTTCTCAGCTCCTGGTGGAGAGTAGTGGGCTGGGAAGCAGAACATCTTGAACCTAGCTCTAATTTTTCTTACTGAGCTTTCTCTTTTGGAATTTCAGTCTCCTTATCTATACAATGACAAAAACACTAAGCTTCTTAAGGGGTTCTTCAAGATCTGTAGACAGAATTTTATAACAACAGCAACAGCACAAAGACAACACACACACACACAATTTCAAGAACAGTCTAAGCATCATCTCGTCAAAGGAAAGGTGCTCTCTCTGGTCACCTTAACTATTTGAACTGGCCTTGGTTGAAATAGAGCACAGCTGCCTGGGTCACTTCTCTGCCCTTAATCATACCCCAGCCAACATTAATTGGATGACTTTTTGATGGTCTTTTCTACTTTTGGGATGCACATTAATTTTATTTCCTAGCTTAGCTATAATTTCTTTGATGACAATGTCTTTAATTCTCCATTGTCTTCTTGGGATCCCAGTATGGGAATCTATCGGAGTACTTGTTCTCAGATATAAAATCACTAAAAAATCAGCCTTTCCTCTCATGAGAAGAAAATTGAGGCTCTGCAGATAAATGGCCTTGCCAATTAGTTAAGTGCAAAAAAAATATTAGAAGACAGTCTTGGGTATCCAGATTCCTATCAACAAGAAACTTAATTGGACCTTCAGCTCACTGAGCCCCAAGGACAATAGGCTGGGAGTGAGAAGGAAGCCCAGGTGTGTAGGGGGAGGGGGATCAGGATGCATTTAGTAGAAATCCTATCCTTGTCAGCTGGAGAAACACTAACTGCTAGATCAGGCCAGGCCACAGTGTGTTGTTACAATAAGTTTCCTCAGAAATCTCAATGTGACTGGTATAAATATACTTGAACTGAAGTGTGGAGAAATCCACAGGGCTCATGTATTTCCTGAAGACATCAGGGAAAGGCATTGATAGAAGTTCTAGGACAGAACAGGGAAGTTGGGTTATACTTGGTCATACATCTTTTCCCCATCCACCTTGTGAGTTCCTGATATTTTTATATGGTCATGGTGACATTCTTGTCATCTAGGAAGCTAATCTCAGGTTGATGAGCCAGCTCAGAGGGTAGATGTGCTTGCTCACAGTCCTAACTACTTGAGTTCAGTCTCCATATCCCATAAGGTGACAGGACAGAACTGACTCCTGGGAGTTATTCTCTGACCTTCACACATGTGCCATGGCATCTATATATCTGTACACACACACACACACACACACACACACACACACACACACACACATAAATAAATAAATATCTCAAAAGAAGCTACTCTTAATCTTCTTTTGATATGATCCATATTTCCTCTCTTATACCCAGAAGGTTAGCCACATTGAGCTCAGTGTTTTCATGATATACTCTATAGCTTATCCTATGGTGTTCTCAGGAATGATAAATTATGTCTCCTCTACTGGCTAACAACCTTTAACCTGTATCCTACCTATTTTTTTCTAGTCCTGGCCACCAAGCCATATGCCTTGAAAGGTATTCCCTCTTCCCCATATTTGGAGAAGTTTTGTTAGGCGTTGGATTCACCTGCCTTGGTTCTAGATACCTTTCTCATAATATTTAATACTTTAAGCTTTTAGTACTTAAAAGTCCTTTCTTTTATAGCCTAAAAGTTTTCCAATTCTTCTTTAACAGTAAATCTCACTTCAACATGTTTTTATCATAGACAAAACAAATGATACACAACTAACTAGATGATTAAAATGAATGACAGGCATAACAAATGATTGATTCAAGGATATTTCAGTCAAAATTCTTTCTTGATTTCAAGAGTTCTTACGCTATATAAAAATCATCCTATTAAGACTTTTGAATGTCATATTGCCTAAACAACATATTCTACTATTATTTCTATCATGTGATGGAGGAGGGTCATCTGTCTATCTGTTGCTTTCATTGGTTAATAATAAAGAAACTGCTTGGCCTCATAGGGCAGAAAATTAGGTGGGTGGAGTAGACAGAACAGAATGCTGGGAAGAAGGCAATGAGGCAGATGCCTCAGGCAGACGCTATAGCTCTCCTCTCCAAGATGGACGCAGGTTAAGATCCTTCCTGGTAAGCCACCACCTCGTGGTGCTACACAGATTACTAAATATGGGTTAAAGCAAGATATTAGAATTAGCCAATAAGAGGCTGAAACTAATGGGCCAGGCAGTGTTTAAAAGAATATAGTTTGTGTGTTGTTATTTCGGGTATAAAGCTAGCCGTGCGGAAGCTGGGTGGGAACGCAGCCCCCCGTTCCATCTACAACCATGCTTAATTTTATTTAATAGTAGTTTTACTGCCTTCCTTACATTTCCTGTATTGGCTTACTTGTTTACTGTCAGTGTCCTATAAAATAATGTAAGTGGCATGAGACTATGAATGTTTGACTGTTACAGTAGCTGCTTTAATTTCAGTGACTAGCAAGATGCCTAGCACATAACAGGGAATAAAAAGTATTGCTTGAAAGCATGAGTGAATGAATGAACATACAATTATAAGGACCTTCTATGATGCAAGGCTTGTTTTAGGTTAGGTTGAAATGGAAGGGAAGGAAACATAGAGTTTCTCTTTTGGCATGAGAAAGGGAGGGCCTCATGAATCCACCTACACAAAAAGACACAATATGGCAGATGCTGTAGAAAGAATCAAATGATGATGGAGGTGGGTCTTGTAATAATAAAGAAACTGCCTCGGCCCTCATAGGACAGAAAATTAGGTAGGCAGAGTAGACAGAAGAGAATTCTGGGAGAAAGAAGCTGAGTCAGAGGAGTCACCATGATGCTCCCACTCCAGACAGACGCAGGTTAAGATCCTCCCTGGTAAGCCAGCTCGTGGGCTACACAGAATATTAGAAATGGGTTAGAACAATATGTAAGAGCTAGCCAATAAGAAGCTGGAACTAGCCGGGCCAGGCAGTGTTTGAAAGAATACAGTTTCCGTGTAATTATTTCGGGGCATAAGCTAGCCATGCGGGCGGCCAGGTGCCGGGGACGCAGCCCTGCCACTCTTATTTCAACAAAATGAGGTTTTGTTGAAGTAGAAAGGTGAAAGAGGTTAATGCAAAGTGTCATCTCTCCAAATGTTCTGTTACTCATTGCCTTCCTCTTGTTGTGGCTCTCATCTTTGCTTTTGTTTTGAGATCAGTAGACACTGACCCCACTGACTGGATATGAGGTAAAATATTTCTTATGGTATCTGCTATTGCTAGGAGGTATAGTCTTTGCCTGTTGGTCCTAATCTGATCTCATTTTGTGGTTTCAGATCCATCTTCTTGTTACTACTTTATTCATATAACTTAAACAGGTCAAGATATTACTTGGGCCCTCCTTTACCATACCCATTTTTTGTACCAGGGAAATATCCAGAGAACCTTGGCACACAAGGTCACCTACTACGTCATCCAGGAGGAGGACCAACACTTGCTTCAACTGTAGTATTCTCCAGATAAGAAATAGACAGAGGCCAGCACGACTATTCAGGGAAAGGTTAAATGAAGCAAAAGATAGGCCTCAGTTGTACGGTGGTGGCCCATGCCTTTAATCCCAGCACTCAGGAGGCAGAGGCAGGTGAGTTCAAAGCCAGCTTGGTCTACAAGAGCTCATTCCAGAACAGGCTCTAAGCTACAGAGAAACCCTGTCTCGAAAAGCTAAAGGAAAAAGAAAGATTGGCCTTATTGATTTAAAATGGCCAGTGTACTTATATGAATTTACAATTGAGATTCAAGAAAACTTTTCTTGACTCATTAGGTGAGCAAGAATACAGGTTCAATGATCAATAAATATGTGAGCAGCCCTCTTTTTGGAGTTTCAGATGTGCTCTTATCTTGAAATCTACTGTTCCAAAAGGATGTGCATTATGTGGACACTTGGCAGAAAGCAGACAAAATGACATTACTTCAAAGGGAAATTGCCACACTGGACTGTCAGCTCGGCACCTATAACCCTGATAATTTCACTATTCTCATCTTAAAGGACACCAGATGGAAAAACGGAAGAGTAGGCTGGAATACTGTTGAGGCCCAGAGCAAAAGACTGTGTTGTCCTTTGAAAGGGTTTCTCTAACTTATAAAGCCATGTCTTCTTACCCATTTCTTACCAAGTCTATTTATTCTATGAAGAAATAAATAGCAGTGCCCCCAATCCCACTACAACCCTAAGCTTGTTTCTAGACCCGGCAGGAACCACAGCCCAGGTTCTCAAGGTCTTTTATTGCTATATATGTAAAGACATAATATGGGGTCAGTAGCTTGGAAGCTAGAAGGTTTGATCCTCTTATAGTTGAGGAAAAGAACAGTACCCCATTTTGCTACCAGAACTTGGCATCTTAAAACCACAATTATTGTATTGTAGTGCACAATGGGAAAAATAATTAACAAACAAACTTGGGCTAAAGATTCTGTAATACAACTGCTGAAAAAATCCAGTAGTGAGGATCCCCAAATCATTCTTACCAAAAACCCCAATCCTTGTCTAACTTCTCCCACCTCTGAAAGGTCCGGGATAATCTCATCAAGTGGCAAGCCCCAGGTGAACTATATGGATTATGTGAGAGACCAGCTTAAGCTGCATGTCCTCCAAAATGGTCTGGAGTATGTATGCTGAGCTCTATGTGTCTCTCCTTCTGCCTGCTCACACTTGTCAGAGGAGAACACTTGGAAAGGCAGGTGACTAGAAATATAATGAATGCCCCACTAAACACATAATCCATTATTATGATCTGACCACCTGACTAGAAGACAGTCTTAGAGTTATTATACTCATATATATGTATATATATATGTGCTAAACTATATTATATTATAAGTTGTTCCTGAAATTATAGCATATGCAACTTCTAGAGCCCTTAATATCTTAGCTAAACAACAAACAAACATGCACAATGCTAGTTGCCAAAGTTGTTTAACCTTAGACCATTTGCATGCTTCTGAAGGGGTTGTTTCTGCAAAGTTCAATCTGAGTAACTGTTCCTGAAATAGATAATAAGGAAAAAGTCATTTTAAAAAAACAGTGATTGAATGAAAGAGGTTGTTCATATTCTGGTTCAGACTTGGAATAACTGGAATCCAGATAAATAATTTGAGGGATGTTTAACCTTTCTTGCACCTCTGGAATGAAACCAACTTTGGTCACAATGAATGATCTATTTGACATGATCTTGATTTCAGGTTGCAATATTTTAATGAGAATTTTTATATGTAATTTCATCAGGGAGATTGGATTATAATTTTCTGGTTTTAGTTATATCTTTATCTGGTTTTGGTATTAGGGTAATTACTGACTTTACAGAGATCTTGAAAGCCTTCATTCCTTTCCTGTTTTGGAGAATAGTTTGGGAAGTGTTGGTGTTAGTCCTTTGAAGTTTTGGTAGAATTCTTCAGTGAATTCGGCTGATAGTGGGTTTCTTTTAGATGGGGGCCTTTTAAATTAGTACTTTAACCATGTTGCTTCATACAGCTTTTTTTAAACATTTATTTCATATTGGTTAAATTTTTGTGCATCCAGTGCATCTAGAAATCCATCATTTCTTTAAAATTTCCAGTTTAGTGGAGTATGTGTGTTTAAGGTCCATCCCTATGATTTTCTGGATCTCATTGGCATCTGTTGTCACGTCTCCCTTCTTATTTATAATTTTATTCATTTGGCTCTTCTTTCTTCTACTATTGCTCAGTTTGGCCAAGAATTTGCCAATCTTTTCAAAGAAACAACTCTTTGCTTCATTGAATTTGAGGGATTGTTAAAATTTTTCTATTACCAATTTCTCCCCTGATCTTAGCGATTTCATCTTTTCTTTGGCATTTGTTGGTTTGACCAGAGCATTAACACCACGCTGAGTAAACACTATCAACATTTGCTCACTGTTGACTGAGTTTTTTGTCCTGCCTGGTTTTTTACAGTCGTTAAGTCACAAAGAAATCACATAGAGATCTACATTAGTTATAAACTGATTAGCCTACTGTCTCAGACTTTTTATTAACTCTTACAACTTACATTATCCCATTATTTTTATTTATATTAGCCACATGGCTCAGTACCTTTTTTAGCTAGGCAATGACATCTTGTTTCTTTTTTGGTGGGCTCACAACTGCCAGCCAGGAGTTAATGTAAACAATATAAGTATCTTGATCAGAGGTATAAATGTACACTGTAATATAGTAAATATATATACCAATACAATCTATATCAATACATAAAAATGTTTTAAATAGAGGTAGAAGCATACTCGCATACAATATTTAATATAATTTAACTTTGTATCAATATACAAGAATCAATACCAATATAATTGTCTAAAAACAATAACCACAAATACCAATCTATTATCCCATCACCAATCATCTCTCTTTTTTTTATTCAAGAACACCCCTGAGCCTATAAAATACCTCCCCCATCCCTCAACCACATACCAATTATAACCAACCCCTGAATGATGTCCCTAAACCTGAGGGCAAACTCTGCTGGGAGAGGGGACATTGTCCTCTAAAATTGCTTCCAGCTGTCAAGGAGGCAGAGGCATGAGCTGGGGGTTGGAGAGGTGGCTGCGAATCTGATGCAAGCGCGGAGGCCGGCTGGAGGGGAGCTGACGACGGGATGCGTGGAACAAGGCGCGCAAAGATGCTGCGGCTTGCGGTCCAGACCTAAGGCGTGAGCTGAGGACACAGCGCCGAGTGTGGCCGCCAGTGCGGCTGCGGGCTGGAGCGCGGGCGCAAGCCCTGCCAGGGGCGCATAGGTGCTCTTAGGTCCCCTTGCTCTAGGCCGGGATGCAGCGGCGGGGGCGCTAGGTGGTGTGGGTATCTATGTCCAAATGAACGCAGCGCGGCCCCAACTGGCCAGAGCCTTAAAGGGCTCTAAAAAGCCCCACGTGGTCAGGCGCCAGCTCACTCATAATCACACATCATTTTAAGTTCCCATCCTTGGGCATAACTATAGTTAATCACAGGAACATTCTAGCCCTAGTATTTATCTTTTCTTTTTCTAAGTGTTTGAGTGAAGTCTACTAACCATCAGTAAGCTGAAATAGTCAGGTAATGGCCTTCATCGTGGTCTTTGGATGCTAAAATTTTTAATGAGAAACAAGCAGGTGATCAGTTTGCTTCACAGTTACCTAGAGAGCTGGGCCAGTAATTTTTCTGCCTATTTCTGTTCTTAGGTGGATAAATAGGAAATAAATACTACAACTGGGTCATGAACTTCATAACCAAGATCTGAATTGTGATGAGATGCAAATGGACTTTACCGAGTTAGTCTTGACTCATTTGATAGTCCATCACCCACAACCGATACTCAGAGCTCCTCTGACATTCAGTATTGCTTGTTGGTAATCCAGCATTAGTCACCACAAAGATAAACTGAAGAACTTGGGCAAGGCTACACCAAATGCAGTCTAACCTTCGGTGTCATTCAGAATTGCTCCTAGCCATATGTCTGCTGGCCCAACACTGAGGAAATTCCACCTCAGATATGGGTCTGGGGTAGGAGAGCCTTGGGATCCCTGAGAATACAATTAAGTTCCTCAGTTTGAAGAACATCCCATTGAAACTCAGTTTCTTAACTGAATTTATATTAAAACCGTTGAAAATAAGCAAGGATTAGTAGCTTTCTACCTTTATCTGTGGGAATAAATTGGAAGGCCTCAGTAGATGAATGAAACCTTGGGGAGTATGAAGTACTGTTTTATATATATATATACATCTATGAAAATGCTTAATTTAGAAGTTAGACACAGTAAGATATTTAATAATAATAATAAAAAATTATAGAAAATATAACAATATACTGAAATAAATATTATTTAAAACTTAGGATTCTTATTTTTTAATTCCTAAAATTTGCAACTTAATATATTTGGACCGTTATTGACTATGAGTAAATGAGATTATGAAAAGAAAAAAATGAAGGATAAGGACAGTCTATTGTATTGTTTTGTTGGTGTGGGATGTGTTGCTTTCATTGGTTGAATAAAGAGACTGCCTTGGCCTTTTGATAGGGCAGAAACTTAGGTAGGCGGGAAAGACAGAACTGGATGCTAGGAAGAAGAGCAGAGTCCATTAGATGCCATGAATCTCTGGCCTGAGATGGACGTAGGTTAGGATCTTTCCAGGTGGCTGATCTTGGAGCAGACATGGTATTTCTAGTTTTTTATATTCTGAGCGGTTACTGTAAATGGCATAAAGACTTTTGCATTTTTCTTTGTGGACCTACCAGGGCACACAACAAATCCACATATTTGTGCTTTTGTTTTTTGTTTTTATACTAAGATGCAATTAAGAAAGAACATTAACATGAGCAAGAAAACAATTTTAGAGATAAGGAAGAGATGAGTGCCTGGTATTTGAAAAACCACAATCACGGTCAATACTTTAAATCTGCTGGAGAAATTTTTGAACATGCTGGTGAGGTGGGTCTGGTTTGGGAAACAGTGAATAGAAATACGGTTCTTTCCTTGTTGCAAGGCTATGGAGTGCTCAGGAATGAAGATTGCTGAAGTTTGTTGTCCTGAATATTGAGCCTGCTTCCAGCACAGCTCATGCCAAGGAAGCAGGACAAGGTGGTGGAACAATTTACAGATGAAATTCTGCCTTGTAAACAGGAGATGAGCAGAAAAAAAAAAGAAACCCTTGAAGATTTTTTAAATAAATAAATAATAAATCTTTTAAAAGCTGGCAGTTCATGTTTTAACCAAAATGAATTTTTTCCCTCATATTAAAATATGAGCTGATAAGGGTCCAGGTTTCCTTTCCATTTTTTTCATCACATAATCCATGACCTATAGATCTCATATTGCCATCTAAGATGTTTTCAATTACCATGCTTACATTTTACCAATGTAAAGTGAAAAGAGGGAGCTCATACTTTCTTTTCAATGGTTAGTATGGCTAAGCTGTTGGAAATATGCTTCTGAATATATGCCGCTAGCAAAAAAAATTATATACAAAGTTACAATTAGCTAGGAGTTGGGGAAATATAATCTGTAACTGAAGTATTATACATGGAGGTAAAAGATTCTCCCTTATAAGGACCAGTGAGATAGTTTAGCAGATAAAAACACTTGCCATGAAAGCCTAATGGCTTGAGTTTGATTTTCAGAACCAAATAAAGGTGGAAGGAGACAATTTACTCCATAACATAAAGATTGTTCTCTGACCTACACACACATAGCACACATGCACTGTGGCCACCATGCTGTGGTACATATGCCCATTCATACACACCAAGCACGTACATATACGATATTAAAATCTTTATTAGAATTCTTTTACATTCTATCTGATAAAAGGAAAACACTGTCTATAAAAGGGAACACACTGTAAAGAAATGCAACATGCTTTTGTAAAATCTATTAACTCCCCTTCCTTAATAAAAATATTATTATTTTATTAAGGTACCTAACTTTTTTAGGTATCTCCTATGCCTTAGGTGAAACTAAACTTACCTACCAACAATGCGGTGGCTCAATATCATTAACTTTTCTAGTATTTGTATTAAGACTAACAACCAGGGCAACCTAGACTGAAGAAGTTTCTTGGTGGCTTCTAAGGAAAGTTATTATTCATTGATCTAGAATAAATTTTAAAACCAAAGTTTCCCGTTTTTTCCATGAATACTGTGGTATATAAATTCCTATGACCACTGGTATATAAAATTATATGATAGTACATAACTGTCCTAGTACTTGTTCTGAAGATAAAGTATAAGGCATGAAAAAGAAAATATGATAAAATTATAGAGAAATAAAACTTATGTCACAAGATCAACCCTGAAAGTTTCCCCCCATTTCTAGACTTCACTAGGTGAAGCAATTAATTTAATTCTTGATTTTATTTTGTTTGTAGCCCCAACCATTATAACTGATAAAATAATGAAGGCCATGTGATGATTAAAATCCTATTCACAGTGACTGGAAAGGTGGCTCAGCAATTAAGAGCACTGATTGCACCCCAAGAGGACCCAGGTTTAATTCCCAGCACACACATGGAAGCTCACAACTATCTGTAACTCCAGTTCCAGAGGATACAACACCCTCACGCAGATATGCATGCAGGCAAAACACCAATGCACATAAAATAAAATAATAAAAAATCATATTCATATATTATTTATACCCTACGCTAGTCTGATTCAGCTTCTATAATCAAAAGGAATGAGGGCTGAGCCTATTACATGAAAGCCCTAGATATTAGTGAGTAATGTACTTTACAAACTTCTTCCACAGACTCTCATAAATAAATCCACGTCTCATTTAGGAGGAAATATTTCCCACCGTAAACATCTTGAGTCATCATCTATGGAAGAGCACCATTTTTGACCAGTGCAGAAATTATCCTTTAAAAGATATGCTTGTGATTACTACTTAACTTTTACACTCAAGATTTTAAAAACATAATGTGGGTACAAATGTGTGTATTAGAGTTTCCCTTTGCAGCTTGTTTTTGCTCCTGAAAACTAGAGACAAGGTTTCACAGTGAATGAAAGCAATTTTTTTTTCCACTTGCTGTGGAAAGGTAACTGTGTACCTCAGCAAGGATCAGGTAGAATGTTCTCATTTCCTTTTCATCAGATGTGTCTTCGTACATTAGAGAAACTAGGAGAGCCAACACAGAGACAATAATGAGGACTTTTGGTCCTATATTTTTTTCCTGGGTCTTGAGAGGGTGAGCCTCGTGGAAATATATAGTATATAAAGCAACACGAGTATGACAAGAGAGGAAGCAAGGCAGTAAGGGTCCCCTCTGGGAGAAAGATAATGGGGAGAGGTTAGATTTGCTGTGACAAATAAGATCTAGGGTGAAATTAGACATTTAAAAGGCCTAAATCCTGTGACATTTGTGGTGATGTGATATGTGACTTCCTTCTGTATATGTGTTGCTTTATTGGTTGATGAATAAAGCTGTTTTGGCCAATGGCTTAGCAGAGCAAAACCAGGTGAGGAGTCCCAACAGAGATATAGAGAGAATAGGCAGAATCAGAGAGCCACCCGTGTAGCTGCCTAAGGAAAAAGATGCCAGGACCCTACCTGATAAGCCACAGCCTCATGGGGATGGATAGATGAATAGAAATGGGTTAATTTAAGATGTAAGTGTTAGCTAGGAATTTGCCTAAACTACTGGTCAAACAGTGTTGTAATTAATATAGTTTCTTTGTGATTATTTGGGTCAGGGAGGCCAAGAAACGAAAGAGCAGTCTCTGTTTACAGTGATGCATGGAAACTCGTCAGTCACTTGCCTGACTTTTGCTAGGATAAAAAATATGAGGGCCTAAATCCAGCTGAACTGTGAAACCATGAATACCAGGGCTTCCAAATTCTATTTATCACTAATTGAAAATGCTCAGATTCCCAGGCAATTTATACCACTTCTCTTTTTTCATTTTTCTTTTCCTCTTCTCTGCTCCTCTTAAAGCATTTGACATTTAAAATGACAAAATTGGGGTGAATCACAAGGATGTACAAGGAAGAAATTAGAAGGTAAATGACTAAAGTCAAACAATGAATCAATGCTGAAATAATCATATAATATGATATCAAAGCATGGAACATTTGGAAACTCAGCCAGGGCCAAATACCAGGATTCCTAGGATTCTATACAAAGAAATTTTCTGTCTCCTAGAGAGTAAGCAAACAAATCAGGGCAGTGCTCTAGATACTGTCAAGACTTCTGGAAATCCCACATCTGGCAAAATAGTATTCCCAATGAGCTCAGCACATTGTTTACACAACAGTGAAAAGAGAACAAAATGAGAACTATGGAAAGGCACACTGACTAGAAGCAATGTCCTATTGTACAACATCCCCCATCCCTAGCTACCCCTCTACAGTATGACTATGGTGCTAGGAATTTTGACCACTCCCTGCATGCTAGCATGTACAATAGCCCGGTCTCTATAGTTTGTTCTCTCTCTAGTTAAGCAAAATGGCATATCAGTAGAGCCTGCCGTCAACCAGGCTTTAAGCTGTTTTGTTCTCAGGGTGAGAGACACCAGAATATCAGAAAATTTACTTCCTCATCAGTAATTGGCACTGTGCCTGAGACCAATTATGTGGTTAGCTGGTTAGATCAGTTCTTGGAGGCCTCCAATGAATATCTCTCCAAAATTGTCCTCGGAGACCACTTAAATGCATCAGCACATTATTTCAGTTCATGGCTGAAGCTACACTACAGATAATGCCAAGAAATCATCTATTTTATTCCCCACCCCCACTGTGCTCAGCCGCCTTGTGCCAGATAAAAGCATCAGCACAATCTAAAGATTTCAGTCCCGACACACTAAAATGCACCACCACCAATTTTTCACTTCAATAATTTCACGTTTAGCATTGCAAATAACTCTTTGCCACATTATTCCTTTGCTTACAGAAGTTTGGATTCCCAGATGCGTAGCACTAACTTTCTCTTGTGCTTTCTTCTAATTCTACTTCTTTCAAGTTCTTTTCTTTTCTTTTCTTTTCTTTTTTTTTTTGGGGGGGGGGGTTCAAGACAGGGTTTCTCTGTGGTTTTGGAGCCTGTCCTGGAACTAGCTCTTGTAGACCAGGCTGGTCTCGAACTCACAGAGATCCGCCTGCCTCTGCCTACCGAGTGCTGGGATTAAAGGCGTGCACCACCAAAATTTTTATTCCTTTTACATACAGCAGCTCCCCCTTCCTTCCTTCTGCTCTTCACAGCCCCCATCCCCATCCACTCCTCAGAAATGGTAAGACCTCCAATGGGGAGTCAACAAAGCCTGGGATATCAAATCGAGGCAGGACCAAGCCACTACCCCACCCCACCCCCCACATCAAGGTTGAGCAAAGCATCCCACCATAGAGAACAGGTTCCAAAAAAAAGGCTAGTTCATGCTCCAGGGATAGATCCTGGTCCATTTGCTAGGGGCCCCACAAACAGACCAAGCCACACAGCTGTGCCCCACATGTAGAAGGCCTAGTTCTGTCCCATGCAGAATCCCTGAGCTCCCATGAGCTGTCCCCAGTCATGATCTTCTAATTCATCTTAATCCTAAATGTTCTGAGTCAGAAATTCTAGACCTAAATCCTTGTTTCTAAAAGTGTCCTCAGTGGGAGGTCCAAAGTGGGGCCTGACTGGTGGTGCCTGTCTTAGATACTTCTCTGCTTGCTGGATCCCAGATGTCCAGATGTTCTTTTGACGCATGTAGTTGTGCTACTATGTGCCAATTCTGGTGTACCAGAATGAGTTCCTGAAGTTCCAGGTGACTTCATGGGCACTGTGAACTGCAGGCTGGAGGAAGTGCTGAATAGAGAGCACTGAACATCTGGAGGTTTTTACCTTCCTGGGACATTATAGTATATGATGAACCCCTCCTGTGCTAAATATCTTATGCTAAAGCAGCAGTATCCTATGGAAGCCCAAATACCCTGAGCCAACCATCACAGGCTGGAGGTGTAGGCCCAGTGAGTGTCCCTGTTTACTTTGTGAGATAATGTGGAAGCCCCCCCCCCCATGCCCTTTTGGAGAATTCCTTCTTTGGCACTATGTAAAAGTAATTAATAGGGAAACGCAGTAAGAACTGGGGCTATTGGAACCTGCATCAGTCCACAGATCAGGACCTTTTCTTATCTGCAGATGCAGCCCACCATGAACACATGGAGTCTTGGTACTAAAGAAGGAAGGAGTAAAAAAACATTTTCTCTTTTTGGCCCAAGATGATCAGAGTTGATACTAGATTAAAAGATTTGTGCAGTATGTCTGGAACAGAAGGCCCTCCTAACTCATGGAAAAAGAGGCATAATGCCACAGCTCATTTCAGGGCCCTGATAGATTTTTCAGAGTTGGTCATTTTTCTATGTGCGTGTACTCAGCCCGAAGTCCCAGGAGTGACCACAGAGTCAGACACAATCCTCCTCTGATGCTTAGTTTAACTAGATGTATCTTTGCTGTGAGGTAGATTGTTTTTGTATCCTCTCCTTCCTGGATTTGGCATGAGGGGAGAGTGTTCTCCTCGTGTTCTACATGGATGCTTTCCAGTTCTACCCAAGTGCAAGCTTTGGGGGGGAAGATAAAGGAATTCTGATCTCTGAGGGTGACCTCACCTTCCCTAAGTCTTAAGTAATGCAGTTGGATCTTGAAAGTGGAAGGATGCCCAAACCTTTCCCTTACTGTTTTCTTCCTCTGCATAGTGTGGCAGTGTGACAGTCTTAGTGTCACTTTGGACTTGAGACCTCTACATTTTAGTGCTTTCGTCTTGTGGCTCTCTTTGTCTCTGTGGCATTCAGAAGAGAATTGCCCAGCTTCTGTCTAGCCTTTTCTGCTAGAAAGAGTCCCCCAATAAATGAGGCCTGGTAGGAGAGCCTTTAGACCCTTCAGTTCTCTTAACAGATACTGACTGTGCACCTACTAATTGCTACATATGGTAAAAGTTAGACAGAACCATCACATAGTTGTGTCTTTTACAACTGGATTCATCAATTCCTTACAATATCTTTTTTTATACAGTATCTTAAATTTTCTAACAAAATATAATTTAAAAATTTGCTCTGGTGATTTCACTTGGATTCCCCAAAGTGCCATTCTGTCTTTCCATATACCTTTAATACCTCTTCTTCAAGATATTTCTCCACCAATTTTCTGCCTTTACATTTTCAGTGCCCTGTTCTTTCATTCTGTATTGATTTATTGATTTTTTTAAGGGAAGTTACTCTTTGGTTTCTTTCTTTGTATGTTAAACAAGCATCCAGTTTATAATAGGCAATTGACTAAAGAACAGTTGCATTTTGAAGCTGTAGTAGTTTGAATGAGCTCATAGTCTATATATATATACCACCATATAGCCTTGACAGGCCTGAAGCTCATTATATAGACGGATTGGCCTTGCACTCACAGAGATCTACATACTTCTCCATTCCAAATTCTGGGAGTGAAGGTATGTGCCACTACTCTCATCTAGAACCTTCTTCCAGAGTGAGTTCCTGACCTATTGGGTCTATTTGAATTCTTAAAGATCAATTTTCATAATAAAATGTTCTTTCCCCCACAATGTTTGCTGTATCTTATGACCTTCTACCTCATTTAATACATATTTTATATTCACTTTCAACCACTTACTTATACTGTGGTGCTACTTTAAGGCCCAAAATACAAGGTAAGTCTGAATTATATAATAGAAAGAAATTGTATTAGCACCATTTACATAGTAGTAATGTGGGATTTTACATTGAAAAATATCCCAATGAATATATACTAATCAGGTAAAAAGGAAGAAAACCTTTGATTACATTCTGTTTATTTTATAATTTTTCTCTATTTCAGAATCTTAGTATAAATTTCACTACAAATAGCACAGTAACTGTGAGGGTTTTGATTGTTTGCTTGTTCAGTTTTTTGAGACAGGAACTTTCTCTATTGCCTTTGTTGGCTAAGAACCCAGGCTGGACTAGAACTCATTACGTATCCCAGATTTGTCTTGAAGTAATAGAAATTCTCCTGTCTTTGCTTCTGGAGTGCTGAAGTGACAAGTACATGCTACTACACTCAGATGTGTTTGTGTTTATGTTATTTCTTTATTTATTACGTAGTCTAGACTGGACTCAAACTGATGGTTCTCCTACCTCTGTTTCTCATGTGTTCATATTAAATTATTAGGAAATAAATAAAAATAGACATGGGATAATGGATCTTTGGATCATGAATAGAGAGGTTTTTCACAATTATTGCAGCCTATAATCTTATCTTTATGTTGATAACATTTGGCATGCTGTGGCACAATTAGTACTTGGCTATACAAAATACACAATTTCCAGTTGAAGTTCTCAAAAATGTTGCAACAAAGAAACAGCTTAATACAATCAATTTTTGTCTTAAGAAGACAAACTATGTTTTCTATCTTATCTTAAAATTAGTTCTTTTTGAGTTATTTATTTTTTTCTTAAATGTAAAAGAATTTTTTGTACAGGATATTCTGATCACAGTTTCCCTTTCCTCATCCCCTCCCAGATCTCCCTACCACTTTATCAATCCAACTCTATTCCTTCTTTCTTTAAAGTATGTTTTTGAGTGTTTTGTAAAATATATTTTGACCATATTCACTTCCCACCTCTCAGTTTTCCCCAGATTAACCGTTTTCACACCTAAACAACTTTGTGTCATTACACAGCTATACCTTTTATTTTTATTTTAAATTTTTATTCATTTTATGCTGGGCAATGGTGATACACTCCTTTAATCCCAGCTCTCAGGGAGGCAGGCAGATCTCTGTGAGTTCGAGGCCAGCCTGGTCTATAAGCGCTAGTTCCAGGACAGGCTCCAAAGCTACAGAGAAACCCTGTCTCAGAAAAAAAAAATTCATTTTACATACAAACCACACTTCCCCCTCCTTCTCCTTCTCCTTCTCCTTCCTCTCCATCTCCTCCTACTCCACCCCTCATCCACTCCTCAGAAAAGTAAGGCTCCCATGGGAAGTCAACAAAGTCTGTCACATCACTTGAGGCTGAACCAAGCTCCTACTCCCCATAGCAAGGCTGAACAAGGCATCCCACCCTAGGAAATGGGCTCTAAAAAGTCAGTTCCTGCACCAGGGATAAATCCTGGTCCCACTGCCAGGGGCCTCACGAACAGACCAAGCCATACAGTTGTCACCCACATGCAGAAGACCTAGTTCAAGTCCCATGCAGGCTCCCCAATTGCTGGCCTAAAGTACATGAGTTCCCATGAGCTTGGGTCAGCTGCCTCTGGGCCCCATAAAGATCTTGACACCCCTTTGCTCACACAATCTCTCCCCCTCTCTTCGACTGGACTCTTGGAACTCAGCCTGGTGCTTGGCTGTGGATCTCGGCATCTGCTTCCATCAGTTATTGGATAAAGGTTCTATGATGACAATTAGGGTAGTCGCTAATCTGATTACAGGAGAAGGCCAGTTCAAGCAATGCTCCACTATTGTTAGGAGTCTTATCTGGGTTTATCCTAGTGGATTCCTGGGAATTTCCTTAGCAACAGGTTTTTCTAATCCCATAATGGCCCCCTCTATCAAGATATTGCTTTCGTTGCTCTCCTACTCTATTCCTCCATCAACTTTAACCATGTTGTTCCCTCATGTTCTCATCCCCCATTCCCTTCCCCTTTACTGACCCCTGCCCCCAGTTTAACCAGGAGATCTCTTCTATTCTCCGTCCTAGTTAGAGCACTGCTGTACAATGCTGTACTTAAATTTATAAATTGCAATATATATTTAAAAAGTTTGCTAAGAAAGTAGCTTTCTTGTTAAATAGTGTAATCACAATAAAAAGAATAAAGTCAAAGTTGTTCATTGGGACAGGTTATATAAGAAATTCAGGTTACTTTTAAATTAATAAATATCCCACAAAAGTATGGGTTATAGACTACTAGAAACATCTACTAAATCAGAACTTTGAGTATATGTTATTGGAAATCTGTTGAAATATGAGTGGCGGGGCTGCGTCCCCAGCACCCCGGCCGCTTGGCTAGCTTATGCCCGAAATAACAACACACAAACTGTATTCATTTAAGAACTGCTTGGCCCGGCTAGTTCCAGCTTCTTATTGGCTAGCTCTTACATATTGTTCTAACCCATTTCTAATAATGTGTGTAAGCACCCCAAGGTGCGCTTACCAGGAAGATTCTAGCCTCCGTCCATCCTGGTGTCTCTGCTCCAGAGCAGAGCTGTCGAGTCTACCCAGGAGAGCTGAGCATGGCGTCTCTGCTGAGCTGTAGGGTCTCTCCGGGAGCAGAGCAGAGTCTGACATCACTTCCTCTTCCGCCCAGAATTCTATTCTGTTTTCTCCTCCCATCTATGTTCTAAGCTATGAGGCCAAGCAGTTGGTTTATTATAATTAACCAATTACCTTCCTCCATCAGAAATCTGCATGTTCAACAAGCTTCCTATGGTTCTCTGTATATATAAATTATTTTGCAGAACATAATACAAAATTGCAAGATTTTAATATAGAAAATATAATAGATTAATACATTAATCAGCTAGTCTAAGTAATAAATTTCAGATAGTTTATGATTATCATATTCAGTAAAGCATTAAATTTTGGACTATGCAAAGAAAGTATTTTCAGCCAAAATGGCAAGCTGGCAACTGTAACAGCCAGCATTAATTGGTGGGGGAAATTCAGGATATTTAATCCTAAAGAAAAAAAATTAAAGAAAGAGCCAAGCACCTCGAGTAGGATTTTTCTATACGTTATTCCCAAAATTTGCCTAAGAGTCAAGCCTACCTTGGAAGTTCTAAATAGCCAGACTCTTTAATATTTCTCTTTGTCATAGTTCCATGTTTTGAGGATTATGTCAAAACCCACATTTATCTGAGGTTATCACATCCTTTCTGGACAGAATATTTCACATCTGTCCTAAATGTTCAAAGTTTTCCCACTATTTCTTTACAAATATGATTTCTACAGACAGTTAACAATAATTCTTTGGCCATTGGATTTGTGAATAATTTATATTCCTTTATACCCCATGGAGATCACTCATCATTTTTTGAAATTCAAGTTCCACTTTCTCTGTGGTATGTGTGAATATATTTTCTGTGTCTTTGAGATGAACTTCTCCTTCTTCAATTCCTTTTATTTTTAGGTTAGGCCTTTTTATGGTGTCCTAGATTTCAGGGATATTTTGTGTTAAGAATTTGTTGGATTTAAATTTTTCTTTGACCAATGAATCTATTTCCTCTACCATATCTTCAATGCCTGAGATTCTCTCTTCCACCTCATATATTACGCTGTTTGTTTGTGACTATAGTTCCTGATCATTTATCCAGATTTCCATTTTCATAGTTCCCTTGGTTTGTGTTTTCATCATAGCCTCTATTTCAGTTTTTAAGTCTTGAACCATTTTTTTTCATCTGTTTGATTGCTTTTTCTTGGTTTTCTTTAAGGGCTTTGTTGACTCTTTCAATTTTTTGTTTCTCTTTTCTTCCACTTCTTTAAGAGAATTTTTCATTTCCTCTTTAAGGGCCTCTATCATCTACATAGAGTTATTCTAATGACCTTTTCTTCTGCTTCATCTGTGTTGGGGTGTTCAGGTCTTGCTGTCAAACCACTAGTTTCTGGTGGTGCTGTATTGTTCATTGTGTTGTTGAGCATATTCTTGCCCTGTTGTCTACCCATTTATTCCTCCTATCGATACAGGTGGAGCCTGTGCTTTGGGGGATCCCCTCTTCCTCCAATTGGTATAGCTGTGGCTCTGTTGAACGCTCCTTCAGTTGCAGGCAGGGTTGAGCCTCCTCCGGTGATCGCTCCTCCACTGTGTATATAGGCCCAAGGCTCAGCTGCTCGCTCCTCTTGGAGCAGGTGGAGGGCCCAGCTCCAATGGTCTCTCCTCCAGGTGCAGGCAGTGCTGCGGCTCCAGTGATCGCTCTTCTGTTTGCAGGCAGGGCTGAAGCTCCAATGGTCGGAGAGTTTCTGGAGGCCACTGCTGTCCACCACATTACCGACGCTGGCTCCTGGAGCAGCCTGGGCCTGCTGCCAATTGAGGAATTTTTTGTCTTAAACTTTGTAGTGTTTTATTCTCTGGCACACTGGCTTTGTTTGTATAGTCATTTGTCCTTGTCTCTGTCAAATGAAGTATTCCTGTTTGTCTTTTTCAGCCTGCCTTTTTTTGAGAGAACCACCATAAACCAGGTTCTTATGCATATCTGATGAGTGAACATCTTGCCCATGGGTATTAGTAAAGCCCTTTCTGATTGACTTATGGTATAACACCACTCAGCGGCAGGAGAATAGCAATTAGGGTGGTGACTTAACAAACAAAAGGCATCGCCAGAACAAAGAGGGACCTTAAACCCACTTGGGTTTATGTCAACCCAGGGACATGCTACAAACAGCACTCCCAAATAACTCTGCATAATATAATCTTGGGAGAGGCAGGTAACGCATTAATGACCCACTAATGTGAACATCTCAGTCCTTTTCTCCCAGTTCTTTCTTCTTTTCACTTTTGTGGATACCTCTTAGAATCACAGAAACAGGAGACCCAGATAGGACTCTAACACAAACCTAGCAGCTCTTTCTTTCTTTCTTTCTTTCTTTCTTTCTTTCTTTCTTTCTTTCTTTCTTTCTTTCTGCTAAACACATTAGTGAAAATCAGTCACCAGTATGTTTTGGTATCGCTTTAAAGAAAGGAATCAATGTACTTACCCTTGGGGTAGTTTAACCAAGAGTGAGCATAGTTTGAATTCTCTGCTTTTCTCCATGTGTTTTCCATCTGTAGCCCGTCTGTTGTATGGGTCTCAATCTGTGTCCCTATGTCTACCAGGATGTTGTCTGTGTCTGTTTCTCTCCCTCTGTCCATCCTTCACATAAGGCTTTTGCTCTTTATTTGTTGAACATCACAGAAACCACCAGATGAGGAAGAACTTAGGGATACCTTTCAAAAATCTTTTACAGAGTTTAACAATGGATTAAACCAGGGACTCCCAACTAACCCCAAGTGACCCAGATTAACAAACAAATACTATCAAGCAGTGTTACTTTCAACATTTATACTGGATATTTGTTTTCCTTCAATTTAATGTTTTTAGTAAATGAATATCCTAGTAGAAAAACAGAGACATTGATTTTGCTCTTTGGGTCAGGGTCACAGAAGAGTGTGCATCTTAATATAAAAGTTATGCCTTAGCTCAGGCTACAAACATGGGAAATCCAAGGCAAACAAGTTTGGTTGTTACATTATTCTCTCATTTTTATTACTTACTCAGTCACATTCATTGCTGCTCCATGCATTATCCTCTCTCTTTTTAATTGAAAATTCATATAATATATTCCATCCACTGTTTTCCCTCCCCCATTTTATTGCCACCTCCCTACCCATCCATCTCTATGTCCTTCTTTCTCTCTCTTTAGAAAACAAGCAGGTAAATATGAAAAACTAAGAAACCAGAATTTAATACAAAACAACACAAAGCAGCAAAAAAAGCAAGAAACACACACAAACAAAACACATAAAAATACAAAATCATAAACTGTTATATAAAAGCAAAAGACCAGTAAGATAAAAGTGCTCAAACAAAGCAAATGATTATTCTCTTAAAGGCAGGTTAATCAAACAGGCCAAGTAAAGAGTAGGGTAGCAGTTCAAGTTTTAAGTGTCCTCACGGTGTATCATTATTGTCGGGTCCAGTCTCTTAGAATGGAAGAGGCATTTTCAGAATAATATATTCTAGAATTTCCTGCTCTCACAACTGAGACAACCTTCAGGGTAACCTGTGTCTGCTTTAAAGTTTCAAAGATTGGGGTAAGTTTTTAAAGTAAATCCTGACTCCATTCCCTTCAGAAACTTACTGCCCATATCTTTGAATGCTGATGCCTCCCAGCTTACATTTCTTTTCTCCACAGGGACATTCCTAAATGGGGATAAGGATTTGAAATTTAGAGCCCAATCATACAGGATGCAAATGTTAAAGGGTAAGATACTACATAGGCACAATTTTAGGTGACAAAAACCAGAGTTGTCTTGGTCTTCTCACTGAAATATGAATTCCCCTCCCTGAAATTCATTTATGTAAGGTGAAAGCAATAGTTGTTTTTAATATGCTAATTTAGTTGTACTGTATACTCTATTTACTTCTGCTCTATTATATCATAATTGCTCCCAATTTCTTGATATTCACTGACTATAAACAATCTTATCTCCATAGGTATGGAGATAATTTCACAAGTAGTAAGACATTTTCCTTGTTCATTAAGTCCATCCCTTTGTATTTCTAATATGAGCAGTGATTTAAAACAAAAAAGACCAAAGCAATTCATATAGATAAATGAGGCCATTACATTCTTCTCTCAAAAATTACATCCCTACCACAGCTTCTCCATCGTCCACCCCTCTAAGTTCCTCCCCCACCTACTTTCTCCCCCCTTCCCCACAAAGAGCCACTCCTCCTTGGTTTTACTCAGAGAAGAGCAGGCCTCCCAGGGATATCAACAAAACATAGTATAACAAGTTATAATAGGAGTAGGTACAAACACCCATATCCACAATGGCTAAGTCAACCCTGATGAAGATGGGTCTTGTATCTTATCTGTTGCTTTCATTGGTTAATTAATAAAGAAAACTGCTTGGCCCTGATAGGACAGAAAATTAGGTAGACAGAGTAGACAGAACAGAAGGCTGGGAGAAAGAAGCTGAGTCAGGCAGTCGCCATGATTCTCCCACCCGATACGCCGCAGGGTAAGATCTTCCCCGGTAAGCCACCTCGTGAGCTAGACAGATTATTAGAAATGGGTTAGATCACCAGGGGAGGGGGTTTGAAATGGAACTTCCTGTTCCATTTCTGATCCATTGGCACTCCAAGGATGGGTGCCAGGGGCTGGGGTGATGCTTTGATCCAAACATCCCAGACTACTTGGATGTAGAAGTTTCAGGGGGCTGGGGTCTCACTTTTAACCAAACATCTGATGTATTTTAAACCTGTCTGAAGAAGAAAGGCAACCTAACCAGAAGATTCAGTCTTATAGTGAACACAATATAGACTAAGCATTGGAGAATCCAGGATTGTAAATCATGTGGGCCTATTTTCTTCAATGGAAGGTAATGAATAATACATAGTTACCTGGAATATTGGAATAAAAAATGGTCAATAAAAAAAAAGAAATGGGTTAGATCAATATGTAAGAGCTAGCCAATAAGAGGCTGGAACTAATGGGCCAGGCAGTGTT
>NW_026068201.1:629494-648424 GCF_014885135.2 Alexandromys fortis
GGGGAGGGGGACTGAATGGGGGGAGGGGAGGGAAATGGGAGGCAGTGGCGGGGAGGAGGCAGAAATCTTTAATAAATAAATTAATTAATTAAAAATTATTTTATTATTTTATTTTTAATATTTATTTTATTATTTTTAATATTTATTTATTAAATATACAATATTCTGCCTACATGTATGCCTGCAGGCCAGAAGAGGGCACCAAACCTCATTACAGATGGTTGTGAGCCACCATGTGGTTGTTGGGAATTGAACTCAGGACCTTTGGAAGAGCAGGCAATGCTCTTAACCACTGAGTCATCTCTCCAGCCCCTGATTGTGTTCTTGTGATATCCTTGACCCTTCTGGCTTCTACAATCCTTTCATCCCCTCTTCCTTGGGATTCCGAGTTCTGCTAATGTTTGGTTGTGGGTCTTTGATTCTGATCACATCAGTTGCTAGATGACACCTCTCTGATAATAATTGGGTTAGGCATTGATGATGTGGGAGTGATTTCTTATTAATAAAGAAACTGCCTAGGCTCATTTGATAGGCCAACCCTTAGGTAGGCGGGGAAAACAGAACAGGATGCTGGGAGAAAGAAGCTGAGTCGAGGAGTCGCCATGATTCCCCCACTCCAGACAGACGCAGGTTAAGATCCTCCCTGGTAAGCCAGCTTGTGGGCTACACAGAATATTAGAAATGGGTTAGAACAATATGTAAGAGCTAGCCAATAAGAAGCTGGAACTTATGGGCCAGGCAGTGTTTGAAAGAATACAGTTTCCATGTAATTATTTCTGGGCATAACCTAGCCATGAGGGCGGCCGGGTGCCGGGGACGCAGCCCTGCCGCTGCTATTTCAACACACTGATCTATGCGTATAGCAGAATATCATTAGAAGTCATTTCATTGATTTTTGGCTAGTCCTATTTGATTCTTTCCTAAGTCTCCTGGGCTATCTAGACTCTGGTTCATGACCATCCTGGAAATACCAGACATGGGCTCTCTTTCATGGTGTTGACTTCTGTTGGACCAGTCATTGGTTGGCCACTCCCACAACTTCTGTGCCACCTTTACACCAGCATATCTTGTCGGCAGGATAAATTGTAGGTCAAAGGTCTTGTACCTGGATTGACATCTCCACCAATAATACTTTGCCTGGTTACAGAAGATGGTTGGTTCAGGCTCCACATCCCCCATTACTAGAAGTCTTTACTAGTGTCACCTTCATGGATTCTAGGGAGTTTCCACTATCTAAGGTTTCCACATAGTCCCCCCCCCAATGCTCCCCAATTCTAGTCATCTTTCTCCATATTCTCTCCCTCCATCCATCCCCCTACCAATTTATCCTGGCTGTTCCCACCCCCACATGCCCCAGTATACCCAAAAAAATCTATTCCATTTCCCCATCCCATGGAGATCCATGCATCCCCTTTAGTGTTACCTAACCTCTCTGGATCTGTGGATTGTAGCATGATTATCCTTTACTTTATAGCTAATATCCACTTATGAGTGAGTACACACCATGTCTATCTTTCTGGGTCTGAATAACATCACTCAGGATGATTTTTTTCTAGCTCCATCCATTTGCTTGCAAATTTCAAGATGTCATTTCTTTAACAACTGAGTAATAGTCCATTGTGTTAATAAACCACATTTTATTTATCCAGTCTTTGGTTGAGGGACATTTAAGTTGTTTCCAATTCCTGGCTATTACAAATAAAGCTGCTATGAACATAGTTGGGCAAGTGTCCTTGCGGTAGGACAGATTATCTTTTGGTATATGCCCAGGAATGGTATATAGGTGGATCTTAAGGTAGATAGATTCCCAACTTTCTAAGACACTGCCATGTTGATTTCATAGTGGTTGTACAAGTTTGTAATCCCACCAGCAAATGAGGAATATTTCCCTTTACATCTTCTCCAACATGAGATGTCAGTGTGTTTTTGATCTTAGTCATTCTGACAAGTATAAGAAGGAATGAAGGCGTAAGTCACGAACAAGGCCACACCAGTTTGGAGTTATGATTAATAGGGTGTTATTTATTTAAAGGGGAAAAAACTTACAGATCACCATCCCAGACAACAGCCATCTGCACAACCAGGAAGGGAGTCTAGTCTCCGGCGGAGCAGGAAGTGAAGAGAGAGAACAAAGGAAGTAGCAGCTTTTTTAAAAAGAGAGAGACCACGCCCCAATGGGCTGGTATCACAGCAGCTATTGGTTGGAGGAGCGGAAGGACCTCCCGCAACAAAGGAATCTCAAAATCATTTTGATTTCCATCTTTTTGATGGTTAAGCATGTTAAATATTCCTTAAAAGAGCTCCTTGGCCTTTAGAGATTCCTTTATTTAGAATTATTCTCTGTTTAGATCTATACCCCATTTTTAAAAATTATTTGATGTGTTGAATTATTTGATTGTTGATTTCTAATTTCTTTCCTTTTTTCCTTCCTTCCTTCCTTCCTTCCTTCCTTCCTTCCTTCCTTCCTTCCTTTCTTTTATCAAGATAGGGCTTCTCTGTACCTTTGGAGCCTGTCCTAGAACTCTGTCTGTAGACCAGGCTGGCCTCGAACTCACAGAGATCTGCCTGTCTCTGCCTCATTAAAGACATGAGCCACCATGGCCCAGTGATTCCTAATTTCTTGAGTTCTTTTTATATTTTGGAAATTAGCCCTCTGTCAGATGTAGAGTTGATGAAAATCCTTTCCAATTCTACAGGCTGCCATTTTGTCCTATTTACAGTGTCCTTCCCTTAAAGAAGCTTTTCAGTTTCATGAGGTCAGATTTATTAATTGTTGATCTTAATGTCGGTGCCATTAGTGTTCTGTTCAGGAAGTTGTCTCTTGTGTCAATGAGTTCAAGGCTGTTCCCCACTTTCTCTTCTATGGTTTTATATTGAGATCTTATATCCACTTGGACTTGAATTTTATTCAGGGTGATAGATATGGATCTATTTGCATTCTTGTACATGCCAACATTCAGTTATGCCTGCACCTTTTATTGAAGTTTTTTTTTTCATTGTATAATTTTGGCTTCCTTGTCAAAAATCAAGTGTCCATAAGTGTGTGGATTTATTTCTTGGTCTTTGATTCGGTTCCATTGATCCATGTGCCTGTTTTTATGCCAGCAACAAGCAGCTTTTATGACTATAGCTCTATAGTAGATCTTAATATCAGGGACAGTAATACCTCCAGAAATTCTTTAGTTGTTCAGAGTTATTTCAGCTATTCTAAATATTTTTTCTTCAATATGAAGTTAAGTATTGTCCTTCCAAGGTCTGTAAAGAATTGTGTTGGAACTTTCATGGGTTTTGTACTGTGTCTGTAGATTGTTTATGGTATCATGGCTTTTTACTATGTTGGCCCTACCTATCCATGAGCATGGAAGATACGTCCATCTTCTGACATCTTCTTAAATTTCTTCCTTCAAATACTTGACATTTTTATCAGACAAGTCTTTCACTCACTTTGTTAGGGTTATCCCAAGATATTTTATATTGTTTGTGACTATTGTGAAGGGCTTTTTCTCAGTCGATTTTCCATTTTTATAGAGGAAATCTATTGCTTTTTTGAGTTAATCTTATATCCAGCCACTTTGTTGAAGGGGTTTATCAGCTGTAGGAATTCCCAGGTAGAATTTTTGGGGTCATTTATGTGTACTATCATATCATTGGCAAATAGTGATACTTTGACTTCTTCCTTTCCAAATTGTATTCCCTCGATCTCTTCAGTTGACTTATTGTTCTAGCTAGATTTTCATGTACTATATTGAATAGCTATGGAGAGAGTGGACAGTCTTGACTTGTTCCTGATTTTAGTGAAATTGCTTTGAGTTTCTCTCCATTTAATTTTATATTGACTATAGGCTTTCTGTAAATTGTTCTTATTATGTTTAGATATGTCCCTATTATCTTGAATCTCTGCAGGACTTTTATCATTTAGGGGTGTTGGGTTTTGTTGAAGGCTTTTTCAGCATCTAATGAATTGATCGTGGTTTGTTTTTTTTTTTTCCTTTTAGTTTATTTATATAGTGGATTACATTCACTGCCTTTTGTATGTTGAACAAGCTCTGCACCTCTAGAATGAAGCCTAGATCATGGTCAATGATCTTTTTTTTTTTTTAGAAATGTTTATTTATTTATTATGTATACAATATTCTGTCTGTATGTCTGAAGGCCAGAAGAGGGCACCAGACCTCCTTACAGATGGTTGTGAGCCACCATGTGGTTGCTGGGAATTGAACTCCGGACCTTTGCAAGAGCAGGCAATGCTCTTAACCACTGAGCCAACTCTCCAGCCCCATGGTCAATGATCTTTTTGATGTGTTCTTGGAATCGGTTTCAGTATTTTTGCATCTATGTTCATAAGGGAAATTGGTCTGTAATTCCTTTTCTTTGTTGACTCTTTGTCTGGCTTGGGTATCAGGGTGATTTGGCCTCATAAAATGAATTTTACAATGCTTCTTTTGTTTCTCTTTTGTGAAATAATTTTGGGAGTTTGGGCAATAGCTTTTCCTTGAAAGTCTGGTAGAATTCAGCTCCAAAACCCTCTGACTTTGAGCTTCTTTTTGGTTGGGTCACTTTTAATGACTGATTTTTAAAATTAGGGATTATAAATCTGTTTAAATTGTTTATCTGACCTTATTTAACATTGGTAGGTGGTATCTATTGAGAAAATTACCAATTTATTTTAGATTTTCCAATTTTGTGGAGTACAAGTTTTTAAAGTATATCCTATGATTCTTTAGACTTCCTTGGTGCCTGTTACTATCTATGCTCCCTGTTTTGTTTCTGACTTTGTTAATTTGAATATTCACTGCTTTCATTGTGTCCCATAAGTTTGGGTATGTTGTAAATTCATTTTCATTGAATTCTAGGAAGTCTTTAATTTATTTCTGACTTAATATAGTAGTCATTCCCTAGAGAGTTGTTCAGTTTCCATGAGGCTTTCTGTTGTTTCTGTTGTTGTTGAAATCCAGCTGTAAACTGTGGTGGTTTGGTAGGATTACTTTAGGGAGTTATTTCAATTTTCGTGTATGTGTTAAGACTTGCTTTGTGACCCAATGTGGCCAATTTTAGAGAAAGCTACATGAAGTGCTGAGTATAAGGTATATTCTTTTATGTTTGCATGGAATGTTCTATAGATACTTATTAAGTCCATTTGAGTCACACCATCTGTAAGCTCCCTTTTCTGTCTGTTAAGTTTCTGTCTGGAAAATCTGTCCAGTGATGACACTGGGGTGTTGAGGTGTCCCATTATTAGTATGTGCGGTTTAATGTGCAATTTATGCTTTAGTAATATTTCTTTTACAAATGTGGATGCTTTTGTATTTGGAGAATAAATGTTCAGAACTTGGATTTCATCTTGATGGATTTTCCTGGGATGAATATGAAATGTCCTTCTCTATCACTTTTGATTAATTTGTTTGAAGTCTATTTTGTTAGATATTTGAATAGCGACATCAGCTTCTTTCTTAGGTCCATTTGATTGGAAAAAACCTCTAGTACTTGCCTCTCTTATTTGGATCAACATGGGGAATCTGCCTTAAGTTTTCTTGGGCCTCTACTATGTTGTATATTTTCTTTTTTCTTTCTTTTTTTGGGGGGGAGGGTTTTCAAGATAGGGTTTCACTGTTTTCAGCTCCAGCTGTCTTGGAACTCAGTCTGTAGACTAAGCAGCCCATGAACTCACACAGATTCACCTACCTCTGCTTTCCAAGTGCTGGAATTAAAGGCGTGTGCCACTACCACCAGGCTATGATGTATCTTTAAGAGTTGGGTTAAGTTTTATCTTGAGAACCTAAAAAGAAACTGGAATTTCACCAAAATATTGTCTGGCTTCAACTTAAGCTTATTGTTGTGAAAATTTGCCCAATGGATGAAAGCTTAAATTATAGTACCACCTACAGCTGGCTCAGTTAGCCTCTAATATCCCGAGAAATCCTCAGAAACTAACTATAGGCGGGGCCTCATATCCTTCAGGCTCATATGCTGAATATTTTCTTCCCAGTGCTCAGCAACTGAGATCAGAGAAAGACCGAGAGGAAAACAGAAGAGAAGAAAGGTCCCAAATTATTGCCCTGGGCCAGATCTCACAGATCAAAAGATTAAGACCAGGTGTGTGTTGAGTGAAAAATCGCTCACCACTGGACAAGTGACTAACACCCACCCACATCCACCCCAGCCACTGAAATAATGCCCGACATATATAAACTCAAAGCCTAGCATTTGACGGTGTATTGTCCAAATTCTTAGTATATGAGTGAACCAATGCCTAACAATGACTGAGGATGTTGGGGGAATAGGCTGGGTACAGCTCCCACTTGTTCTCTGCTGAAGAAACCGGGTTTGCTCGAGATGTAGCAGGTAAGAAAATTAGCTAGCTTGTTGCTACTGGGTCATTTACTAAAGCCTTACCTCTTTTCTTGGAATTCCATCATCATAATTTACAGATAGAGTAGGGGTAGAAGGAACACCCTAATGATAGCATCTTCCTCCACAAGCACTCTGTCAATTGAAAGATTAGATTTTTAACCATGCATCCCTTGTTGTCCATCAATGCCCATCTCTCCTGTTGAGTGAAGATTTATTTAGTTGCCTAAAGGAAGTCTTGCATTCCACAATGACCCGAGAGTGGCGATAGCCCTAGCCTCTGGAGTACCCCCTAGAAATTCTAACAAAAGTGAACTCTACTGGTTGGGGAATCCCTGGAAAAACCAAAACGGCTTACCCAATCAAACTCCACTGACAACTGGGAGTAAGTTATCTCTATGAGGTTATCAAGGGTCCTTAACTGTGATGGTCAACTTGTGCAATCCCTTAATCAGGCAAGCAGACTTTTACAAACTGAACATGCCCAACCTCCATTTGTTTTTTTCTTGTAATTTGTGACAGAAAAACAAGACCTTGCCTTTGGGATGTCGATTTAAAGCTTAGGGATCAGAACTGGGCCTGTAGCACATATTTCAGAGAAATGTATTGTAGCATCAGGGTGCCTTTTTTGTTTAAGGGCTGTGGCAGCCACAGTAATGCTATTCTAAAAAGGAGCTCCGTTGTCTAAGAGCTGTGGAGGACATGCATGGCACTGCTAGTCTAGAAGTTTCTAAGTAGTCATTGTGGAAATCATTAGAGGCTCTTAGACCCTCATTATGTATAGGCTGACCTAGGCTATAATTAGATGAGCATGGATGGTTAACTTGCCTCTTAGGGCCACTTTCATTGTGTCTCATAGGTTTGGGTATGTTATGCCTTCATTTTCATTCAATTATAGTAAATTTTTAACTTATTTCTTAATTTCTATTTTGACCCAGTTTTCATTCAGTCATAAGTTGTTTAGTTTCCATGAGTTTATAAGCTTTCTTTTGTTTCTTTTTTGTTACTATCTAGCTTTAACCCCCATGGTGGTCATGTAGGATACAGAATATTGTTTCAATTTCCTTGCATCTGTTGAGAATTTGTGTCTGTTGAGACTTGTATGTGGTCAGTTTTGGAGAAAGTTCCATGAGGTGCTGACAAGAAGGTATGTTATGTTTAGGTGAAATGTTCTATAAATAATGACTAGGTCCATTTGATTTATGCTGTTATTTAACTACAGCAATTCTGGGCATTTTTATTTGAATGGCCTGTCCTTTGGTGAGAGTAGGGTAGTGAAGTCTCCCACTATCACTGTGTGAAGGTTAAGTTGTGATTTTTAGCTGCAGTAGTGTTTCTTCTATGAATTGAAGCTCCCTAAGCTTGGCACATAAATGCTTAGGATTCCAATATCCTCTTGATAGAATTTTTGTTTGACGAAGTAAGTAGTGTCCTTTGCTATATTTTCTGATTAATTTTGTTTTGAAGTCTATTTTGTTACACATTAAAATAGCTACACTAGCTTTCTTTTGGGGTACATATGCTTGGAAAATCTTTTTTTCCAGCATTTTACTCTGAGCTGATGGCTATGCTTGATGTTGAGGAGTGTTCTTGTATGCAGCAGAAAGATGGATCCTGTTTTCTAATTCTGTCTGTGTTTTTTATTGGTGATTGAGACCACTGACATTGCAAGTTCTCAATAAGCAGTGATTGTTGAGTCCTGTGATTTTGGTGTTTTGGTGCTGGGATTTTCCTCTTTTGATTTGCTGGTCTGGACTCATTTATTCCTTGTGTTTTCTTGGGTGTGCTTAACCTCTTCATATTGAAGTTTTCCTTGAAATATGTCTTTTAGAGATGTATTTATAAATAGATAATGCTAAATTTCATTTTATCATTGAGTATTTTTCTTTCTACATGTATTATGATTGGAGATAGGAACTACAGATTAGAGAGAATATGTGGTGTTTGTCTTTCTGGATCTAGATTACACCGCTCAATATAATATTTTCTAGTTCTAGCCATTTACCAACAATTTGCATGATTTTCTTTATCCATTCATCAGTTGGAGGACATTCAAACATGTTTAACTTCCTAGCTCTTATAAATACAGCAGCAATGAACATGGCTGAGCAAGTATTATGAAGTAAGGTTTGAGTCCTTTAGAAACATGCAAGCAAGTGGTATAGCTTGGTCACATTGTCAACTTATTTTCAGCTTTTTGAGAATCTGTCTTACCAATTTCCAGAGACGATACATCAATTTGCAAGCCCACCAACACCTCACCAACATTTGTTGTTAGTTGTTTTTTATGTTTTATTTTTATTGTTTTTACTGTAGCTCTTTAGACTGGGATGAGATGAAATCTCAAAGTACAATTTATGTAGTTATGGGCTGAATAAAACGTCAGTGTATATAGTATTCATTTCATTTGCTTGTACCAACAAGATCTCTTTGTGCAGTCTGAGCTCACCTCAAACTCATGATCCCCTTGCTTTGTCCTCCCTGTTCAGAGATTGCAAGAATGTGCCAGTATGTCTAGACTGTATATGGTATTCTTAATTGAGCTTTAAATTGTGTTAAGGCTTAGGACTCATTATTCTTGTCTCTTTATGCCTGTACAGTTGCTTTTGAGAAATATCTCATTCATTTAAAGGGGATACTTTTAAGTGTAACCAGGGTTTTTCTTTAGAGATTTAGAAAATTTGACTTCTATATGCTATGGAGAAAATTCTTTCTAGTCACAATTTTGATAGTTTTGCAAGACTCCTTTACATTCATGTCAATATCTTTCCTGAGATTAGAAAAATTCTGTTACTATTTCATTGAATTTTTTTCTGCCATTAGCTCTTCTCCACACATTTGCAGCAGCTTCCTTACTCCTCCTTGTTTTGTAGTCACAAGGCCCCTTTTTTTCCATTATGTGTTTTTTTGCTCCACTGTGATCTGTTATCTGATCTCAGGCCCATGGAGGAGCATGCGACAAAAATCTAGCACAATATAAATGAACTTTCACTGACAATTTTGGCAGCAGCTCAAAAGTCCAAAATGCCAACAGAAATATGAATAATAAAGGTTTCTGTTAGTAATGTTTCAGGTAGAAATGAGGATTCCCATTTGAAATGTATGAAAAGCTACCATCCTTAGATTATAGTAAAGAATTCAGAAACATTTAGCATACATCATCAGTCACTTTCAGTGCTGAGCTAAAAGGTGATGGACTAACTTACTTTTCAAAGGAATGTCCACCATAGCACAAAATTCAGACTCTAACATGGATATTACTCACTGCTTTCTGTCAAATTTATAGACAGAAGCAGTAGTATAAAGTGAAAGAGAGAGATTTGACATTTTTGAAATTTGATTTTAAAAAGAGCATGTAAAAATATGGCCAAGAAAAGATGCACTTTTACTATACTTCAAAATTTCAAAATCCATCTTTTCCATTGTGCCTCTCTGCTTCCTGTTCGTGGAGGGAAAAACAACAACTTCTCGGCTGCTACTCCTGCACCATGTCAGCCTGTCTGCTGCCATGAAGGTAGGTAATATTCCTCTGGAACCTTAACCCCTAAATAAACCCTTCCTTCTATAAGTCACCTTGGTCATTTGGTGTTCTATCACACCAAGAGAAAAGTAAGCAATGCAGAAGTTGGTACTAGGAGGGGAGTCTTGCCTTTATTCCAATGCAGATTTGTCCTTTTCTTAAACTAATCTCTTTCAGAATTAGCCTTGGTTCCAAAAGTAAATTTTCTGGTGCTTTTTCTCTTGAAAGTATACATTTTGCATTCATTTTTGGCCCACTTGCCCTTTTCATTGTAGACTTGCATAATGATTACTAATAACCACACAACAGAGTCAATATTCGGCTGTCTTCAGAAAAAAAAATCTCCTCCATCAAATAAGTTAATCCATTCCTTCTTAATTAAACTTCAGACAAATTCTTACGACAAAGGCAAAAACCATCTACATTCTTCGCCAAAATATCACAAGAACGGCCTCTAGCCCCACTGCTGTTGAAGTCCTTGCTTTTCTCCGAAGTCTCTTGAGATGGGCTTCCATAGCCACATAGTTCTCAGCACCTTCTTCCAGGTCCTACTAGGATGGCCCTTCAAGGCCTGCTTACAGCATTTAACCACTTTTCTAGTCCAAAGTCCCAAAGTCTTCCATACTCCTCAAAAAAAAAAAAAAAAAAAAAACCAACAACAACAACAACAAAAGGTCAGGTCTGTCGTAACAATGGTCAACTTTCTGGTAAGCAAAAATTCTATAAGAAGTGTTTGAGTGACATTTTGAATTAAGACTCACTAAAGTGAAATCTTTGCCTTTGCTGGAGCTAGTGGTACTGGTCAGCTGAGGCTAAGGAATAAGCTGTGATTAAGAAGAAACCTGCGTCAAAACTGTATGCTAGACTGTAGCGCCCTGGTCTGCCCTTATTCCTGGGGCGTATCTCGAGGACAATTTCTGGTCAACATGACCTAGCATTCAGCCCTTATTCCTGGGGCGCATACAGTTTCTAGTCAGATGACTAGCATTCTCTTAGTTCCTGTATTTCCCCTGCCCCACCTGGTGATTAGCTGCAGGGCATTCATTCCATTGTTGATATGGTAATTTCTCACCTGCCAGGGCGGGGGTCCTAGTGCTGCAGTTAGTTAGATAAGGACTTTCCCCAGTCTGAATATAAGGACTTTCCCCAGTCTGAATAAACGGCATTCCCTTGATCTCCAATCGAATGACCCCGACCTCTTTGTGTGTTCTGTTTAATCTCCAGGCCTTGCCCAACTCGCATTTGGTACAGTGGCGCGCGAGCTGTACCGAAGGTGTAACACCAAAACCGGGTGTTACACTAGACTTTGTTGACTCCCCATGGGAAGCCTTACCCTCTTGAGGACTGGATGGAGGGGGAGGTAAGGGGAGAAGGTAGAGGGAGCAGGAGTTAAAAAGAGAGTGGGAACTGGGATTGGTATGTGAAATTTCAATTAATAATAAAAAAAAAAACAAGAAAGGAAAAAAAAAAAGAAAGAAGACACCAACATCACTTCTGGGAGTATTTTTCTCGGGGTCAGCCCACAGAAGCTGTGCTCCAGAGAGACCTGAGGCTGCATCTCATCCTGGCAGATAAAAACTTTCCCAAGTGGTTTTGAAGGCAGGAAGAGGTCATGGATGGCAGCTCAGGCTCAGCACTGTGAGGGGCCGGGAGAGGCTACTTTTGGAATGTGCAGCCTCACTTGAAGTAGAAGCTCCAGGATTGAAGAGATCATGAAGAGAAGTTGAGGCTTGGCCCATAAGGCAGAGCAGTACCTGCCTGCAGGAAGGCCTCGAGAGGGCAAGAAACCTTGAGAAACCATTGTTTGAAGGTGAACATGAAGCCGGAAGCATGTTGGAAACCAAAGATGTTAGAGGTGCCAGAGCTGTGGAATATCTGCCAAGGAGAGCTACACACAGGGAGTGGACCCAGAAAAAAGAAGAAAATGTGTTGAGGTAGCATAGCAGGAAGCACAGAGGTGTCTAAGTCCTTTGACATCAGACGTGGAGTTAGAGGATTTGGGGTTTGTCCTGATGGGATTTGATCATGCTTTGATACAATATATCCTCTCTATGGTTGATTTCTCCCTTTTGGAACAGTATGGATATTGGAAGTGTGTAATTTGCTTTTATTTTATAGGAGGTTACAGTTGTGGTTTCTAGGCATCATAGCTGGGTAGGACTATTGGTCGTTTTCTTCCTTGGAATCTTGCATGGCACTTCTTGGTACCATGAAAGCTAGTGGAGGCTTTCAAGTCAGGTCTGTCTTCGAGCCTCCCGGTCTCCTGTCCCAAGTGCATGGCGTCTTCAACAATAGGGACTTACGGTCCACCTCTAGGAGGTAAACGAGGGCAGGAGCAATAGCCTATAATGTTAGGAGGGAGCCTTGGACTCCCCTGACCAACAACTGGAAAGGAGGCTTCTCTTGCCTGGTATTGGGGCTTTTGTTGATAATTTGTGGCTCTTGGAGGAAACACTGTCAACTTAGTGGGGAAATTTTCATTTAAACTATAAACGTATGTGTATACATATAGACTTACATGTATTATGTGTAATTTGAGGTTACCATTGCAACAATTTGTACTCAAAGTTATAATAGAAATGGGCACGCTAATTTTTTTTCAAGATAGAGTTTCTCTGTTTAACAGCTCTGGCTGTCCTATAGTTTACTCTGTAGATCAGGCTGCTCTAGAACTCACAGAGATCCACCTATGTCTGCCTCCCAAGTGCTGGGATTAAAGGCATGAGTCATCACCACCCAGGATGGGAACGCTAATTTCTAAAGTTTTTTCTTTCATGTTATTGCTAATTGAATTACTATTGCTCTTTTCTTCTACTCTATTAGCATTAGGGATTGGCTTATTTATTGTGTTGGATAGAATGAATTCTTTTTTAACTTCTCATTTGTTTATTCTTCTAATGAAGTTTATCCTTTTCCTATAGTCTTGTAATTGAGACTGTGTTGCTGCTTTTGTGTATAGTATTGTTTTGAGTATTTTCTGCAGTAGTGGCTTTGTAGTTCCAAACTGTCTTAGTATATGTTTGCCTTGAGACATTCTTATTTCACCAAGTCATTTTAAACCATAGTTTTGGTGCAGATACTAATCTTGATTGGCAATTATTTATATATAAAACTTGAAATATACAATTTCATGGTTTCCTGGCTCTGATGAGAGAGCTAACATTATTCTGATAGCTTCACCTTTTGTAAATGAGTTGATATTTTCCCTTACAGCTTTTTATTTCTTATATTCAAATATGATTACATCACTTCCTCTCTTCCCTTTCCATCCTCCATTCCCTTCCACATCCCCTCCTTCCAACTTCTCTAATGGTTCCCTCACTCGCAAATTAATAGCTTCTTTTACTTTGATTATTGTTACATACATATGTATACGTGTACATATAGGCACAAATACCACCTATGAAATCTGTTTTTGTTATGTATATCAGGAAATTCATGCCTTAAGAGGGGCTAATTCTCCCTCTCTAAACAGTTATGAGTTACCTGTACTTCTTTTGTCTAGGGGTGGAACCCTTGAGCGCCCCTCACTCCGTTCCAAGTTAGCATGGCTATTGTTTATGGATCTTAGAAGATAATCCGGTATCTCTATTAGAAATTTTAATATTTTCTTTACTTTGTATTTTTGACATCTGGACTATATGTTTATTTTCAGTTCTTTTGATTTCCATATTAAGTTTTTATTGCCATTTGTGTTAGATGTTCATTTCCTTCTCAAGATTTGGGGTCTATTAGACAATAATTTCATTAAACAAATGAGCTATGCCTTTAGTTTTATCAATGCCTTCTTCTACCTCTTAGGTCTCTGGATTGTGTCACAAAGTTCTTGAACACTATAGTCATGTTAACTTATTTTTTCTTTAGTGATGTCTGAATGTAAATGAACCTTTACCTTATCCTTTATCTGTTAACATTTATTCCTCTGCTTGATATTTTCTGTTAGTGAGGATTTTATTGTAATTTTAATGAATTTTTAATTAAAATATAATTATATCATTTCTTCTCTTATTCCTTTCCTCTTTTCACTCCTTCCCATGGAGCCCCTCCACCATTCCCATTCTAAATCATAACCTCTTTTTCTCTGTTATTTTTACACATATATACACAATGTTTATATAAAAGCCTCAATATACAACTACAACTATGTCAGTTCTTTTAGTGTTACTTGTGATTTAGTGTGATTTCAAGGCTGACCATTTGGTATTCAACAACCATTTATGGCCTCATCCCTGCAGAGAACTATTTCTTATGTGCTCAGCATTCCTCAATTGCCTGTAGTTCTTTGTTTATGGAGGGGGCCTCATGAGATCACCACTTCCATGTTAGCATGCCTTTTGGTGCTGTACTATTTCAGATCTTGTTTCGATAGCCAAACTGTTTCTATTTTATGATTGATGGGGGAGAGTCTTCTGTTTTGTGTTAATTTCATTGGTTAAATAAAGAAACTGCTTGGCCTTTGATAGGACCGAAAATTAGGTAGGCGGAGTAAACAGAACAGAATGCTGGGAGAAAGAAGCTGAGTCAGGCAGTCGCCATAGCTCTCCTCTCTGAGATGGACGCAGGTTAGAATCTTTCTGGTAAGCCATGACCTCGTGGTGCTACACACATTAATAGAAATGGGTTAAGCAAGATGTGAGAGTTAGCCAGTAAGAGGCTAGAGCTTATGGGCCAAGCAGTGTTTTAAAAAATACAATTTGTGTGTTATTATTTCCAGAGCAAAGCTAGCCGTGTGAAGCTGGGCGGGAATGCAGCCCCCAGCTCCTACAACAATTGATTAGCTCTTTCATTCAAGCATTTTATTCAGTTCTTATTGAGAATCTTGAGTTCTTTGAATTTTTATCTGTTTTAATTTTTCCTCCATATTTCTGGCTTTTACATCTATTTGGCAAATTGTCTACCCAAACCAAGTAAAGACAAAACAAAAACCCAAAACTAGCACAGCTAGACCACTAGAATAAAGTATAAGACCCAAATATGAGTACTCATAACTACAGCCATCATATTTGACAAAGAGGCAAAGACCATACACTTAAGAAAGATCATTTCTTCAGGGGCTCAGGGAACTGAATGTCCACATAGTAAAGAATGAAATTAGACCCACATCTATGGTCTTATACAAAAATTAGATCCAAGTGGAGCACAGACCTCAACTTCATGAAGCACTCAAACTCAATGTATAGCAACAATCAACTGAGTGAAGAAGAATCCAATAGAACGGGAGAGAATCTTTTCCCAGTTATAGATCTGGCAGAGGATTAACATCCAGAAAAGAAAAATAAATCCTGGGGTCTCCTTGTTGATATCTACCTGTGGACCACATGGAAGCAAAGACTCTTGGAATTGCAACACCCAGGGAACCTGTCTTATCTGTCAGTGCAAGGAAAATTAAGGACAATGCAGCTAATTGGCATAACTTAATCCTGAAGTGGGAAAACCTCAATGACGCTCGTTTTACTACTGCGAGCAATATTGCCAACTTGAAAGTCAGCTTATTGAGCAAAGAGAAGGTTGAATTAGAGAGCAGCAGCCCAGCTTCCAGTAAAAAGGGAGAGAAGAAGAATCTGGAATATGACAAGGAATTTGAAGCACTATGTGAGGAGCTGCAGGTCACCTTGGATGGCTTGACTAAAATACAAAGGAAAATGGGAAAGCTGTCTTCAACCACCAAGGGAATTTGTGAACTAGAAAATTACCATTACAGGGAAAAAAGTAACCGGCCCCTTGTGTTTCACACATGGCCCACAGCCTTCTTTTATGAGGTCTCCCACTGGCTCTCCAGTGCATAAAAGAAGGACCTCCAAGCACACTATTGGTGCTGAGCTGGCCCACACTGCTGACTGCAACCTCATCCTGACCTACCTGTCCATGTGGCTCCACTAGCTGTACATAGAGTGACAGCAAGCTGCAGCTAGAAAGCATGCTCCTGGAAACAGGGCACTGACTGGTACCTGTAACTTGCCTGTCAGCTTACCTGTGACCACAGCCTCAGGGTTCCAGACCACTGACTGGACAGTCACTTGGGTGGGAACTGTTGGGCCCGAGGGCCAGCCACTGCAGCCTCTCCAGACACAAAAGCACTTATGCAGCTGTCGTCCCCTTCTGCCCTGTCCCAGATTATCATGTGACCACCACGGGGTGAAATAAATAAGAAGAGTGGCTGAGGGCCTCATTTTGTAAACTGAGTATACTTACATATTACACCTCTTATAGAAAAAAAATCCCTCAAGACACAGAGTCAAGGAAATAAATGTTCTAATTAGAAATAGGCTAGATATCAAAACAGAGTTCTCAGTTTAAGAAATAAAAAGGACTAAGAAATAGATCAAAGTGTTCATCATAATTAGCAATCAGGGAACTGCAAATTAAAGCAACTCTGAGATTTCCTCTCACCCTAGTAGAATGACTAAGATCAACAAAACAATTGACAACATCCTGCAGAGCTTGTCCAGGAAGAGGAAATGCTCACTGTTGGTGGGAATGCAAATTGCTACAGGCACTCATGAAATCTATGAAGAATCCTCCAAAGATAAGCAAACAAAAAAATAATCTACCATAAAACCCTGCTATACCAGTCCCTGGCATATGCCCAAAGGAGTGGAGTGGACAGCTTACTCCACAGACACTTGCTCAGCCATATTCATTGCTGCATTATTCACAATAGCCAGGGAATGGAAACAACTTAAAAGTCTGCCAACAGATGAATGAATAATAAAAATGCTGTGCATATACACAGCATACTACTCACCACAACACACTACTACTCTTTACTCTGCAAAGAAATATAAAATCATGGCATTTGCAGGTAAATGGATGGACCTAGAGACCAGAAAGCCTCATGTTATCTTTCGTCTGCAGTTTCTTGCTCCATATCTGATGTGGGAGTGTCATATATCAATCTGTTGCTTTCATTGGTTAATTAATAAAGAAACTGCTTGGCCTGATAGGTTAGAACATAGGTGGGTGGAGTAAACAGAACAGAATGCTGGGAGGAAGAGAAAATGAGGCAGACACCATGCCTCTCCTCTCCAGGGCAGTCGCAATGGAGCAAGCCACCAGGTCAGACATGCTGAATCTTTCTTGGTAAGACTGGTGCTACACAGATTACTAAATATGGGTTAACCAAGATACGAGAGTTAGCCAAGAAGAGGATAGATATAATGGGCTAGGCAGTGTTTAAATTAATACAGTTTGTGTGTTATTTTGGGGCATAAGCTAGCCAGGCGGCCAGGAGCCAGGTGGCAGGAACGCAGCCCGAAGCTCCTACTACACATATCCTCAGATGTGAGTACACAACATGGAGTAACCATAGAAACCAGGTATGTATAAAGGTACCATAGAGGGGTGTAGGGAGGGGAATAGCAGGATACAGATGACATGAAGTGGTAAGAAACAGAACAACAGTGAGGGCCTCCAACTGGGGAGATGGTGGGGAGGTCAATAAAGAAAAAGGAGGAACAAGAGACAAATAACACCAAGGTTGTTTGATAAAGTGTCAACGAGTCACTATTTTAGATTTACATAAAATTATACACTCTGCATATAAGTATATGTATGCATATATATACACATACATGCATATTAAAGGAAGTTAAGGCACTTAAGCTGGCAATGCTCTTTAGAAGAACCATAAGTGAACAAAAACGCTGGTATCAAACATGAGACTCCTCCCTTGAATAAATTGGTAAGATAGTCCATGTGACTCCCTTTTGCCTCTCGGGAGTTTAGAGTGAGCCCCTTTTACTGAAGAAATCACACACATAGGACACAGGACTTGGATGATTCAAACTGGATCTGACCTGAAAGCCTCTTCCCTGCTGTCTATAAGTTCAATGGTTCCAGAAAATGCTATGCAAGATGCCAAAAGGGAAGCAATTAGAAATTCCTACTCTGGCCAGGAAGTGGCGACGCAGGCCTTTAATCTTAGCACTCGTGAGGCAGAGGCAGGCAAATCTCTGTGAGTTTGAGGCCAGTCTAGTCTACAAGAGCTAGTGTCAGGACAGGCTCCAAAGCTACAGCGAAACCCTGTCTTGAAAAATAAGAAAGAAAGAAAGAAAGAAAGAAAGAAAGAAAGGAAGGAAGGAAGGAAGGAAGGAAGGAAGGAAGGAAGGAAGGAAGGAAGGAAGGAAGAAAGAAAGGGGAAAGGGAAAGGGAAAGGGAAGGAAAGGAAAGGAAAGGAAAGGAAAGGAAAGGAAAGGAAAGGAAAGGAAAACAAAACAAAAGAAAGTCCTACCCTGATACAACACCTATGAACTATGACAATCACCAGCATGGCAACATTGTGGGATAACCATGTTGATATTTGGGGGCTGGCGATCCAAAGATAGTTCAACAAGAACGCATTGCTACACGGCAAGCTATGCATAAAGGTATAAGAAGTAGCACTATATGTAGGTGGCAATCGGCTGTCTAATTGGACTTAAGGTCCATTCAATAGGAAGAAAATCATGCCCGGTACCGCAAATCTGGCCAGCTTCCTGGGATTTGTGAGATCACGGACTTGAGAAAAGAATCTATTACCACCACTCTAGTAGACTAGCATAATTCCTTACTACATTCCAATCCATATATCCACAGACCCATATAGCTACCACTCATCAATGAAGCCTCTCTTTACTGCAATTGGAGACATCCCAGAAAAGAATTGGACACAATGCACTAATCAGTGGATTAGTAGGGAACCCAGCCCCAACAGAAGCATCTACATCACAACTCCTGCATCTATGGCTCAGGGGATATTGAGTTAGAGATGGGTGGAAAGACTAGAAGAACCATAGTTCCTGTCTTGAAATAATGGCTTTGCAGCATTGTTTGTAATAGCCAGAACCTGGAAACAACCTAGATGCCCTTCAAATGAAGAATGGATGAAGAAAGTATGGAATATATACATATTAGAGTACTACTCAGCAGTAAAAAACAAGGACTTCTTGAAGTTTGCAGGCAAATGGATGGAAATAGAAAACATTATCCTGAGTGAGGTAAGCCAGACCCAAAAAGAGGAACATGGGATGTATTCACTCATATTTGGTTTCTAGCCATAAATAAAGGACATTGAGCCTATAATT